>NW_007232887.1:0-21035 GCF_000164805.1 Carlito syrichta
AATGAAATGTATGATGCAAGAGTCGACACCTTGAGATACAAGCAGAGCAAGATAAAATGGGAGGACAAGGAGAAAAATGATTGACACAAAGTGGAGGAAATCAAATCTAACAAGACCTAAAATCCCACTATTTGAAGAAAAATGCTTCTCACACTCAATCTTATCTTATGCATCATTAAATTTTCAGTTCTAAGTTTTAAAAGAAAAGTTGCAAAAACACTGTCTATAAAAGAATAATTTTTGATCTATCTCTCAGTCATTTTTCTTCATTTTCTGGCTCTATTGGTGTTGCTAGTGTACCATGCTATCAATTTTACATATTAACCATTTTCTCACTTTCAAAAGTACTTTACTACTATTTATAAAATAAGTTCTTACCTTTAGAGCGTATTCTTATTAAAACTGACATTTAAGTGCAGAGTCTTGCTACTGATAAGAATGGGTTGCTTCATTTAAAAACAATCTTCAAAATCATGGTTATTTATGCCTTTACTCCAGAAATTATTTTTGCTCTATGCTAGCTTCATTCTCCTTCCATGTGAGTTGTCTTTATATCCATCTTGAAAGTCTTTTATTGCAATCCCTGGTCTGTCATGAAAAGGGCTCAGGAGCAACTCAAGGTCCAACAATACTCTTCTTTAGGTTTCTAGTATTTTGTAGTATACCTATATAGTAAACATCCATTTGTATCTCCTGAATTCAAAATAAAATTTTTAAAAAGTTCTTTGTGTGCCAACAGTCAACATAATTTTTCACGCGGTATTATTTAACAACTTTTTCAATGGCAGCATAAGTGTTTCTTTTGTCTTTGTCTATTATTTTCACCTACAAAATATACTCTCTAAGCACTCTATCAAAAGAAAATTTCAAGTAAAAATAAGATCATAAAAAGTATGAGTCTACTCTTTATAGTTCAATTAATGCTTTATGATCATCTTGTTATTTTTCTTTGTATTTGACTCTTTCCTATTTATTCTCATAATAGGCAAATATCATCATGGTTCTGAGTTTTGTATTGTTTCCTGCGGTCGCTCTTGCCAGAATAACAAAAACAATGCTGCTCCAGTGATAGTGATCAGTCACATGTATGCATATAAACCTCAGTTATGGTTTCTTTCTGTCTTCCCTAAGCTATGTCTCCTACTTCTTGTGCAGGTGCACTGCTTCAACTCCCACTGTCTTGTAGTAGCATCTTCTTATTTTCATCAGACATGCTATTTCCTCTGCCCATTACCCATCCACTTCATCTCCCAGACTGTATGATCACTTTAAGACTAGCATGGAGGTTAGTTGTCATTTCAATCAGCAGCACCTCAGCAGCTGAGAATATTCTGTACTGTACACTGTGATGTGTCAGCCACAACTTTTACACATATTGTGTACTTATCTGATGGTTGAGGTCTGACCAAGACAGTGAGCAAGGAAGACCATGTCGGAATTCAGAGGATTCCATTAGAGTTTAAAGTTCAAAAACCAAACTTACTGTAACTTATGATGAATAGTCTGTATCCTATGAGCCTCATATGCATATATATAAGTGTTTTGAGCACATGAATTAGGTGTCGCATACTCTATATGTGTATATATATTAAGACACTATTATAACATATTTCTAATAAACTTATTGTTGTAATTTACCTTTATTACAGATGATGGAAATAATTTTTAAGGGAGTCATTAACCTACTCAAGTTTACAGATCAAACAAAAGCAGACTCAACAACTTGAAACTATAGACTTTTGATATCCCACATCTAACAGGTTTCAGAAAGGAAATGCAAAATCACTTGATCAGGATTGAGCAGAAATTAGTTTTGAGTGCTAAATAGTCTATATTGAATCATCATTTTTTTCCTCTTTTTGCCACTGTCTTTTCAGATTTTCTGTGTACTTGGTTCTCATTAGATTGCCCCACTAATGTCATATAGTCACACTAATGAGAGAGTTGTGCTGATACTGATTTCAGTTCATTTATGTCACCAAATTTTGGTAAACCTACCAATCGCCTGGCTCCATTTATACATTCACCTATTCATTCATAAAACAGATTATTTTAAAAATATGCTATGGTTTAAGTATCATTTTAGAAACTATAGATACAGACGCAAACAAGACAGCTAAAATCTCTGCCTCCATGTTATTTTTTTCTGGCTGGCCTGTCAGAGAGATAATGATATGGAGTCAGAGTCAGTAGTATGTGTAAATGTTTTCTTCACTTCACTATTTTATGCATATGGAATTATATGAATGAAAATTCAATTTTGTCATACAGTAGTGGATGTAGCATTTCTTAATCTGAGCTTGATTTTGGGGGTGTATGTGTGTGTCTGTTTTAGATGCTGGGTCTGCCAAAAATTGTTTATATATATTTTTGTCCTTATAAAAATCTTCACTGCCTTTTCTGATGTTTAAAACTCCTGGATAGACTATAACTAAAAAATGTGAATATGCATCATAGGGCACATGTTTGAAGTTAGATTAAAGAGTCATTGAGAGAGTGGAAAGAAATGTACAAGATTAATACAACTATTTTATGAATTTTTAATTATAAAATACTTTAATAATATGTGGCCCACAATAAGTATTTGTTGGCGTTTGTTACATACATGCATATGTAATTACAAATTACTCAGAAAAATTTTTTTCTTAACACTCACACTTTTCACTGGCAAGTTGCAAAAAAAATAAAAAATTACACTAATAATGAGAGTCTTTGCCTTTTCTATTCCATGGTGTAATAAGCATGTACAATATCAGAAGCATTTATTCCAATAGTTTCTTTAGCAAATATAGGCCATATTGGCATTTTCTGCACTAATTGGAAATATCTTTTCTACAGAAAGATGTAGATCTCAACATTCTCATGATGTCAATTGTGAATTTTTATCATCAGCATTACTGTTGCTTTAGACAGAACCCAGCAATGAAGGTTTTGATATCGGAAGTGATTGGAAACATTCATTCAGTATCCACTAGAGATCATGTGTGAGAAAACCATAATATCCAGGGATCTATTTACAAGTCAAGATATAGAAATTTTATCAACAATGATATACTTTTTAAAATATATATTATGTTCTATATGTAATCATATCTAAAAATTATTCATTAATTTTGGCCATTCTTTCTTGACGTAGCTAGGTTCAGTATAAGGATGCACTTCTAAGATCGATTTATGTATTTTGTAGTAACAATTTGAGGTCTATTTAAAAAAAAGTCAAATGAATAATGAATACATCCCCTTAGATGGCATGTTATAGTGGCCAGTATTTCTTCTATCACTGATTAACTTGTTCATTAACATCTTTTATGCCTTTAATCAGTTATCTTTTTAAAAATGAGGCCTTCCTTACTATCATACTTCACATTTTATTATCACACTTTATACCAGTCCCAGCTTTTCCAATCCCTTTTTTTGTTTCATATTTCTCCATCTGATAAACTCTCCTATAATGTGTTCTTATTGTCAGACTCCTGTAAAAGAGTTAAAATACTACAAAGTACTTTTGTTTCTTTTGTGGGATGCTATATCTATGGTATCCAGAAGAGTGTCTGGCATTAGTTGAGTACCCAGCTATCATAAATAAATTAACTTTAGCCGAAGTATTTTCAAAACAATAAAGTATTGATGCTTGTAACCATAGTACTTTGGAAAAATATATTAATATTCTAATTACAAAAGATCTTTCAAAAGTACTTATTTTAATCTATTCTGATATCAACCTTAGTTTTCCATTAAAGCTCTCTCTTCTTTGTGTCTACAAAAATCTTATAATTTTAGTATAAGCAAAAATATCTTTTCCTTTATAGATCATTAAAAAGGAAAAGTAAAAAAAAGTAATTCAAATTAACTAATGGCAGTTTAAAAATATTTAGCATATCATTTTAAAGACATGGCCAAGTAAATTGCAAAAATATTATATTTCTCTTGGATGCTTCCCTGTGTTGATGAAAATTCTTATATTTTTTTCTCTGGTGGAATCGTAACACTCAGCACTAACTTTCTTTTCATGTCAATCATGGAAAGGGTAATAGAATCAACTTCATTCAAAGAACCTGAGAGAAATTAAATAAGATATTGGTCATTTCTGTTTCTTTTGTAGTTGTCTATACTCTGAAGGATTATACAACCAGGAGAAAACAAAACAAAACAAAACATAACACTTAGTATTTAGAATGTGAGGTTTTTTTACTATCTTAAGATAATAGACTAAAATAAAATTCCTTAGTATGACAAAGAAAGGTTTTCTTTCAACTGAGATGTAATTTTAGTCTCATGAAACTGACTAAAGTATGTAATTTTACTGTCTCTGCATATGAACATGCTGTATGTGTTTCTTTTATGTTATTAATAAATTGGGCTGTAATTTTCTAATCTTTGCATTAGACAGATATCTTAAGAGATAACATATATTTATATCATTCTATCCCTTAGTATCTACCTGGATCATTATAAACATGATAGAAACATATAGTAAAGTATAAATATCCCTTCATTGTTCAAATCAAATTAAAATACTTACTTTGCACTTACATTTTTCTAGTCAAAGCTTTCTCATCTCCACACATCACCCTCTATTATGTGTGTACATAACAGAAGGAAGAAGTAGGGTAGAAATACTTTCTCCCCATAAAAATTAACATCAAATAAGTCCAAATAATTTTTTTAAAGGATAATTTACCTCATGCCAACATTCTCTTTTTTTATGAATATTTTTCTCAGATTTTAGCCTACTAGTGGAGTTTGAGAGTGAGTAAATTTTTTAATACCCACTGAGTAAAAGTTCAGTCACAAAAGTTAAAAGGTGAGTTGGTTAGATTGACAGGATTTTACTGATCTAGTTCTTCATCTATGTTTGGGTATGTATGTGTCTTACTAATCTTAGTTAGGAAGTCCTTTTATTTCCCATGTCTCCTTTTCTTTATACCCAAGTTGCATCAGCAGATACTGACCACAGAGCTTGGTAATGTAGACCGTTTTTTTAAACAATCAAGAAAGAGACACAGTTCTGCTCAATGACACATGTGAAACTATTTGGGCTTTGGAGTTCAAGAGATGACCAATCTGTTGATTTTGGTTTGCTATTTTTGAAAGTGAGAACCCAAAGGGCCACTTACCAGTTCACCACAGAAAAACTGTTTCCAGATACATAGGAGCTGACAAGCCACAGCTACAGCTTAGTTCTACACAACACTTTCATGAGGTTCCTACACCTTGCACTAAGCCCCATGTGAAGCATGGACCTGTTATTTAGAAAAGATGCCCATTAATGGCTGAAATAAAGAAATTTTGAAACAAGGTATGTGCTCCCCACTCTGGTCTTATAAATTTCTCTCTATACTATACAATTAAGGGGAATGCCAATGTTTTATTAAAATATATATTACCAATTATGTCACCATTATTTGAACATTTCTACTGTGTAGACATCTCATTTTGTAAAATAGTTACCAGGCAGTGTCAAATTTCAAAAAAAGTTTGCATATATTCATAATTTGCACATTGTTTGTTTATTTTTGAGTCTGAGTGAGATATTCGTGAACCACATGCAGCATGTTTGCTGCTTTGGTTTTATTGTTTGTTTATCTGTTTATTTCTGTTGCTAGGAAGCAGTTATCTTTGTTCTTTTCACTTGTCCCAGATGCAAAAAGAAAAATTTTTCTTGTGTAATGTCTTTATTCAATAGTCATGAATGAATATGTAATTTTCAGTTAAAATTAAAATTATAAAATGATACCATATTTGTAAGAACCAACATGGCTGTTTTTAAAGCCCAAACTGTAACTACAAAGACATTGGATAACTTAGATTAAAACAGTGTGTTAGCTAAGAAATGAAGTCAACACCTCTACCACAGCAAATACTCCCTCATTTGGATTTGAGCTATGAGGTGATAGTCTCTACTCCTTAGAAAAGGCCAGAGCAAGATTCCTAAAGTCAACTCCTAGAAAAGTTCCATAAGTGAAATAAATGACTAGTAAGAAACTGGCTACTTAATTTTAAATGATATCAGGATGTTTTTAACTCTAGGACGAAAATATTCAGAGCTAAGAGAAACTTGAATGATTTCTTACTATTAAGCACATTTGCATGATCTTATTTACATTAAGAGAATTATTGGACATAACAATTTCTTATGCGTACACACACATACATAGAGAAATGAGACACACACATCAAGCACTAGAATTTGCATGTAATGTGTGCTCAGTAAAAGTTAAAATTCTCCCCTTCCATATTAAACAAACTTATTAAAATGAAAATGGTATGTTAAGTAAAAGAGTCTTTATTTTTTTAATAATTTTTTTTAAAAGATTCAAGGTACAATTCAGGGTTAGGTATACAAATGTGGATAATGGAGGCACCCTTGTTGATGAGGTGTGACCCCCTACCCTGGCAGATACCCACTACTGCCAATCCTGCACCTCCCATTTAAAAATTTAATCATTTATCTTGCCTTTTCTTTAATAGCAAAACAATTGGCAGAAATTTCTTTTTAGAATATAAAATAATAATTTGCAGAGTGGTGGTTACACAAATTTACATGTAATAAAACTGCATATGGTTACATTCATGCATACACACACAAGCAAATGAATGCATATAAAAGTAATAAAATCTGAATAAGTTATATGGATTGTAACAATGTCAATTTCTTGATACTGATACTCTAGTTAGGTAACATACAGGCTTTGATCCAGAAACCACAATAAAGCCACTGTCTCTATAAAGCAAGTCATATGATTTTTTGGTTTTCCAGTGCATATAAAAGTTTTATTTATACAATATTATAGTCTAGTCTATTTAGTGTGCAATAGGATTATTTCTAGAAAATAAGCATACTTTAATTTAAAAATACTTTATTGCTAAGTAAAATACAAGCAATCAGCTGAGTTTTTAGTGATACTTAATTTTTCTGTTTGTGGAAGTTCTTGCCTCATTGTTAATGACTGCTGGCTGATCAGGGTGGTAGTTGCTAAAGCCTAGGTTGGCTGTGGCAATTTCTTAAAATTAGACAATGACCAAGTTTACTACATTGGTTGACTTCTTTTCACAAAATATTTCTACGTAGCATGCAATGCTGTTTAATAGCATTTTACCCACAGTAGAACCTTCAAATTTGGAGCCAGTCTTCTTTAACTCTGCTGATTACTTTATCAATTAAGTTATGTAAAGTTGTCAATCCTTTGTTGTCATTTTAACAATGTTCACAGTATCTTCACCAGGAGTAGATTCATCTAAAGAAACTACTGTCTTTGTCCATCTATAATAAGCAACTTCTCACCCATGCACAATTTATTATGAGTTGACAGCAATTCAGTCATATCTTCAGATTCCATTTTTAATAACAGTTTTCTTGCTATTTCTACACGTCTGTAATTACTTCCTCCACTGAAATCTTAAACCCCTCAAAAAGGCATGCATAAGGATTGTAATCAAGTTCGTCCAACTCCCATTAATGCTATATTTTGACCTTTTCCCATAAATAATGTTCTTAATGACATTTAGAATTGTGAATGAATCATTTCCAGAATGTTTTCAGATCCATCAGAGAATCCCTATCTATGGTAGCTATAGACTTAGAAAATGTATTTATAAAATTATAATATCTAAAAGTTGAAATGATTTCTTGATCCATGGGCAGCACAATAGATGTTGGTTTGGCAGAAATAAAACATGAATCTTCTTGTTCACCTCCATCAGAGATCTTGGGTCACCAGATGCACTGCACAAGAGCAGAAATATTTGACAGGAACCTTTTTTCTGAGTAGAGGGTCTCAATATTGGGCTTAAAACCATGTTATGAACACATGTGCTGTCACCTAGACTTTGTTGTTCCATTTACAAAACATGGGCAGAGTAGAGTTAGCATAATTGTTAAGGGCACTATAATTTTTTGATGGTAAATGAACAATGGTTTCAATTTAAGTCACCAGCTATATTAGTTTCTGATAAGATAATCTGTCCTTTGAAGCTTTGAGGCCAGGCATTGACTACTCCTCACTGGCTATAAAAGTTCTAGATGACATTTTTTTTCCAATGGAAGACTTTTTCTTCTACATGGATAATCTGCTGTTTACTTTAGCATCATCCTAAATTACTTTAACTAGATCTTCTGGATAATTTGCTGCAGTTTCTACAACACTTGTTTCACCTTTCACATTTATATTACAGAGACAACTTCTTTCCTTAAACATCATGAACCACCGTTGCTAGCTTCCAAATTTTCTTCTGCAGCTTACTCATCTCTCTCAGGCTTCATGAAATTGAAAAGAGTTAGAGTCTTTCTATGGTTTAGGTTTTGACTAAGAGAATTGCTATGACTAGTTTGATATTTAATGCACTGCTAAAATTTTTCTCCCAATTAGTAATAAGACTTTTTGGTTTTCTTATTATTCATATGTTCATTTGTAGTAGCACTTTTAATTTTCTTTAAGAACTTTTCTTTGGCATTCACAATTTTGCTGACATTGTTGTAAGAGGTCTAGCTTTTGGCTTATCTGAACTTTGGGCATGCTTTTCTTACTAAGCTTAATAATTTTTAGCTTTTGATTTAGAATGAGGCATGTGAAACTCTTTCTTTCACTTGAACACTTAAAGGCCATTTTAGGGTTACTAATTGGACTAATTTCAATATTTTTGTATCTCAGGGAATAGGGAGGCCTGAGGAACAGAAGAAAGATGGAAAACACAGTCAGTGGAGCAGCCAAAGCAGATGTATTTATCAATCAAGTTCACTCTTTTATGTGTCATGGTTTGTTGTACCACACAAAATTGCAATAGTAACATCAATATCACTGATCACAGATCACTATAACAGTTTTAAAAATAGTGACAAACTTTTAAATATTGAGAGAATTATAAAAATGTGACAAAAGGTAGGAAATGAGAACAAGCTGTTAAAACAACGGAACAATAGATTTGCAAATTTTTAATTTGTAAAAACAAACAAACAAAAATGCATAGAATCTACTAAACACAATAAAATAAAGTGCAATAAAATAAAATGTGTCTAGCTGGGTCCAGTGGCTCATGCCTATAATCCCAGCACTTTGGGAAGTAAAGGCAAGAGGATTGCCTGAGCCCAAGGGATCAAGACCAGCCAGGGCAACTTGGCAAGGCCTCGTCTCTACAAGAAATAAAAAAATAAAAAAAATTGGCCAGGCGTGGTAGCACATGCCTACAGTTCCAGTTACTTGGAAGTCTGTGGAGGAAGGATGACCTAAGACAGCAGTTCAAGGCAGTGTTGGCTGTGAGCTTGCCACTGCACTCCAGACTGGGTGACAGAGTGAGATTCCAACTCAAAAAAATAATAATGAATAATAAAAAAGTATAATGTGTCTTTATTACCATTGGGGACAATCAATTACAGGGACAGGGAGTTTCCTATACTTTTTTGGCAACTTTTTGTTAATATGTTTTCATTTAAAATTAAAGAAACACAGATTAATAGTAGACTAATTTTATTCTCTTGGTATTAGCACTAACTGTTTTCATTTTTCTTTCCTTCTTATTTCTCAGCGACCTTGTTGGTTCTCTCATTAAAGTCAAATTCTGTTACATTAATTAAGAAAAGATTGGCTCCACCTCAAAGAAAGTAAAGTCAGAGATGGTGAATGTGCTGTTTTCAAATCAAAGCTTGTTTGTGTAACGTTGGTATTATATGCTGAGCATAACTGCTTTCCAAAACTGATGAAAATCATAGCTTCTTTATTAAAGTTTTTTATTAATCATGATTTAAATTCTTCTCAGCACAACACACCTAAATATGTGTTCTTCATTCCCATGTTTTACCAATTACTGTTATTAAAATTAACTTGTACAGTTAGATTAATGGTAGAGTCATTCAGAAAGATAAATTTTAAGAAAAAAATCAAAACAAGCACAAAAATGCATTGAAAGAAGTCAGCAGCTTGTCAAAGTGTATCCTTTTAGAATTTCATTATCTCAAAATTTTAAAAAGTTAATTATTGTTATCCTTTTTGTGGTTGCTGTTTTGAGTAATGTTTGCTTCACTCCAATATCCAAATTGGGCGAAAACTGTATGTCTTATTCACCAGCCATGATAATCTGTATCCAGCAGTCAGTGTCAATGCAATGGAAAGTTGTTCTTAAAAGAAACTTGGCACAAAAGATTTTATGGTACAATTATTGTTACATAAATTTTTTAAAAACATGCAAAACTAACTATAAAGTCAGAGGTCAACATGGTGCTAATATCTGGAAAAAGTTGCAGGGTAGTAATTGGAAGATCAAATAAGGAGAGTTTTTGAAGGTGTTTAGAATGTTGTTTCTTGATTTGCATGATAATTGTGTGAGAGTTGCCACTGGTTGATTATTAAATTTTGTTTTTTTATATTATTTAGTATGTATATTATATTTCATTTTAAAAGGGTAAAATGAAAAATGTTAAAACTTTTCTGTATTTTTATGTTCTGATATGAGGTTGAGCTGTTATGTATTTCTCACTTTACAGAATCACATGTACATTAATTCCCCTACATACCAACAAGGTCCATTCCAAGTATTCATCTGTAAGTCCAGCAAAGTGAACCTAGGTACCCAACTAACACAATTGGCTATATAGCACTGTATTGTAATTTTAATTGATAATATTTTCACACAAATAATAAACAACAAACAGAAAAATGCAAAAACATTTTTATGAGGAGGACCCAAAAACACTCCAATTTACTTATTGAAAATTGTGTATTTATTCTTCATGTTTAAAATTTGGTCATGTGCAAAATACACTTTGTTTGATGCAATACACCTACCAAAATGCTTTTCCCACTGCTCATAACAGTTTTTGAACTTGTCATTTTTGATGCCTTCTAGCATTTCTGACATTAATTGCATCACCTCTTGCACATGCGCAAAACATTTCTCTCTGAGGATTTTATGCACTGGGAGAAAAAAAAAGCTACTAGGATGAGATTAGGTAAATAGGGAGGGTGGGACATGGGGTTAATGCTGTTTTTGTTCAAAAACTACCACTCAGTGCAGTGTGGGCAAATGCATTGCCAGCGAAGGAAGAATCAGTCACCTGTTCATCACAAATTGGAATGTTTCTTCCAAAACACAGCCTCTCACAACAATGCTAGTTGGTACACTGATGCCAGTGGGTTCCTAGAACCCTGACCGAGTGGGGGAAGCCTGTACTATAAGGAGCCCATCCTCCAAAATATAATTCTAGTTTTGGGGAGTTCTCCTGGTAATTTTACAGTACAGTATCATGGAAAACACAGTGGTACAGTACAGTACAACATCTGGCCTACAGGGACTGGCATTGAGTGAACAGGCAAGAAGAGTTACTGACTATGGGAGGGAGAAAAGGTCAGAGATGATAGAATTGAAGGATGATCAGCAAAAAGAGAGAGAGGGCAAGTTCCAATTTTACTCATGCCTGAAGTTGATGGCATAGATTCTGGTTCCTTGCCAGATTATATTCTATCAACACTCTGGAAAAAAGTATTCAGTTATGTCTAGGTGGTAGCCTTACTTTTCTCATCATAGATGACATGGTAACACTGGATTGCATTTTCAATGGCTGTTGCAATTGTGCCATTCTGCATTCTGGTTCCTTGCTTCAAAAACTAACAGTGCCTCTTCAAATAAAGAAAATAACCTTGCAATTTCCCGCATCATGATTCTGTTAGGTTTCAGTTAGTTCTTTTTCCTCTTGTCTCTCTGCATCCTTTCTTTGGGCCTCCAGTTCCATCAGAGCTTTATTAGTAAGCTCCTCATTCCTTTTTTAGGGAAAAAAGTTCAAAGAAGTCATCTTCTTGCTGATCTAACTTCAGCTTCTCACCGAAGGACACTAAGTTGCTGAAGACCTCTTTGGACTCCTCATCCACCTTCTCAAATCCACAAAAATCGTGAACACTCTACGAGCAAAGGTTCTTCAAAACCCCATTCATGGTGACAACCATAACCTCCTGTCAAGCAAAATAAATGTTTTTTTAAATAATCTTGTAGATGTTATAGTCTTTCCAATATTGTTGCAAGATTGTTCCAGATCCATCACTTGCCTTTACTTCCTGACCGAAAATGTGATACAAATAATATTTCTTGAAAGTCTCTATAGCTCTAGCCCATAGATTGTATGAGCAATATAGTATTCAGTGACAAATGCACTCTTGATTTGGGATGAAAGTAATCCATGAATGGGGAATGACTTAGAACACCATTGAGCAGCAAAAGAAAGTTGAATGTGACATCCTTCTCCAAGTGGTATTTCTCTACCTCTGGGACAAAATGGTGGAAAAAATAGTCCTGGAAGATGGTTCGTGCAACCCAGGCTTTGGGGTTACTCTTCTACACAATAGGAAGAGAATCCTTGGTTATGCTTTTATGAGCTCGTGGGTTCACTGAATGGTATGCTAAGAAAGACTTTTGCTTCATACTGCCAGAAGCATTGCCACCAAGCAAAAGTGTTAGTATATACTTTGCTGCTTTATAATCAGGCATCAACTTTTTCTCCTTACCGATGTAACTTTGGTCTGGCATCCTCTTCCAGTACAGTCCTGTCTCATCCACTTTAAAACACTTCAGTAAATATGCACCTTTGTCAATAACTTTTCGAAGTGGTTCAGGAAATTCCTGAAATTATATCTACACTAGTCACTTTTACATTGTGAAGTTGGCTCTATTGAACCCATAAAACCAGCTAACTATGTCATCAAATGCCCTCTAATTCTTTACCATAGTTCTTCTTCAAGTCTTCATAAAGCCTTTTAGCTCTTTCTTGAATCAGCATTAAGCTGAGCATGACTCTATGCTGATGTTGATTCTACATTTATGTACTAAGAACTTTATCTACCTCATCCATACTTTTCCATGCTTCTTCAATATTATTGTTGACATCATTGGCACAACAGACTTCACATGTTCCGTGATCTTGTCCTTTAAAATTATGCTGATGATTGAACAATTTATGCTTTAAAAATGAGCAGTGTCTGCCATCTTTTTGTCTTTCTCCATTCTCTCAATTATTTTCACATTTGTTTCCATCATTTTTGCTTTGTCCTTTTCAGCAGTGCCAGCTTTTACACTTGCTTCAGGATATCCTGGGCTTGAAATAAAGATACTGTATTACTGTACTCTATGCATTACTATACAGTAAGGGACACAAAAGCCCAACAACTTGTGGAGGATGCATGCACATGACATTGTACACCAGACATGGAACTAACATACGTGATTGAATAGGCAAATGCACGTTTGCATCATTGAAAATTCACAATTTGAAGTTTCATGGGTAGGGGACTTGGTGTAGAGAGAAAAATAAAGAAAAAAGGTTTCACACCAGAAAGTCATCTCAGCTATCTCTAGTCAGAAATGATCAAGGCGAAATATAACTTTTGTGTGTTTTTTTTGTTGTTGTTGCTATGAGTGAAGGCTCTCTCCAAGTTAGAATTTTATATTCAGTAAAAATTCCTCTAAAAAAAGGAAAATTAAAGTGCTTTTTAAAAAAAGAGCTGAGAGAATTGATTACCATCACCTCTATTACAGAAACTGTTAAAGACAGTTCTTTAGGCCTCAGGAAAATAATACCACATATAAACTTGGACTCATAAAAAAGAATAATAAAAATGATACTCATGTTAATAAATATAAATATTCTTTTTATTTTTCTAAAATTATAATTACTTTATAAAGTAAAATATATCAAAATTATATAACACTTGTAAATGTAATGAATGCAATAACTGAATTTAAAAACACATAAAACAAAATTGACAGCAGTGAAATAGGAAAAAACCATATGCACAATTATCTCTGGAAATTTCAAAAGTTATATTTAAACAATCAATAATATAAATATCAAAAAGTCAACATGGAATATTGAAGATTTGAAAAACTCCATTAACCAACTGACCCTAATTGACATTTGCAAAATCCTTCAACCAATGACAAAATATATTTTATTTCCAAATACATACAAACTTTTACAGAGATAGAACCTATTTTGGTTTATAAAGCAAATCTCAATACATTTTGAAAAATCTATATTGTAAAAAGTGTTTATCTGTCAATAAAATTAAGCTAGACACAATTAACAATGAAAATGTGTGTGTATAAGTGCAGCAAATGCAAGAGAAATGTAGCTGCCAACTCATGAAGCTTCAATGACTTTCTGATGGCAATTAATTTATAACTATATTTTAATCATTACTTTTTAAATGAAATAAGCAAAAATACATATAAATATTGTGACATCATTTCTTGATTAAATTTATGACTTTATCATAATAATCACATTTATGGCATTACCCATTTTACTATATGCAGATATTTTAAATTTCTCTTTTGACTTAAAAATTGTTTTTCGGTGAGCAACAAAAATATAAAATATTTCTTTTTTTTAACTTTAGTTTTACTAAACTAATTTCCAGTCATGGGATTATGAATAAAATAGAATGAATATTAGATAAAATTTGCAAATATTGATTGGTCTAACAGCATTAGTTACCTCAACAACACAAGGCATTTCTATAAATAATATTTGCAAGTGTAACTAATTGAATAGCTTTATCTTATTGTAGTTTGTGGTTTCCCTTTTTTTCTTTCTTAATTGACTGATTACTGACAGATTAATAACAGTTAATAGTGTGAATTTTATATGTTCTTTGTTTTTTATTTATTACAAAATTGGGTTTTCAAGATGAATTTTTGCAGTTATTTATATTTTTATTTACATATTGAATCTTAATATCTATTTATATTAAATTTAAAAGATAAATAGGAAGCAGAAATATTTAAGGACATCAAATAGAATTTTTTCTTTTGAAATTTACATTATCAGTTTTAGTTTTGAAGTTCTCTTGCCTCCTTAGATTTATTTCATTGATTATCTTAGTTTGTCTTTTTTTCTAAATTATTTATAAAGTTATAAAGGGGTTATTGCTTCTTTTGTTGTATATTAGTTATATTTCTGAATATCTTTGTCTTTTTATGTTGTAGTGCTTAAAATAGTCTTATTCTGAAGGTGATGAAAAAATGATCACCAATTAATAGATAAAACTCTGAAAATATTAAACAAAAGTCAAAATGAAATAAAAAATTTAAACTGTTAGACTAAAACAGTGTTGGAATATTCTCTATGTTTTAAATATTATACAAATAATAAAGTTACTTAAGAAGCTGAATTTTATATAAATATTAATAATGCATTAATTTGCATTTTTAGTTTTGCCTTTGTTTTTCAGTCACTATAAGTGATAAAGATGCATAGCCCACTAACAATAAATGCTGAGGTATACTGAGAAAACTTGTGTATTTTCCACCTAGTGATGAAAAACTGAAACTCCAGAACTGAACGTTTAAAAAAGACATCCACAAAATAAAAATATTCCCAGAATATTAATTGAATATAGAATGTAATAAAGTACATTGAAAATAACTAAAAATATTTGAAGCTACTTTCTTAATAATTCTGTATCCAGTTATGCCTGCTATAATGCAAGGGTTAAATGAAACTAATTGATCATTAGTACAAATATATTAGGTATCTTACAGAATTGAAGACAAGAGTTCAGTTAATGAAAGACCCAACCTAGAAATAAAACAGAGCTAAATTGAGCAGTGATAAAACAACTTCCTGTGTGGCTACATCCAGAGAACTCTTAAATTCTACACTCACCTTTAGAGACTCTATTAGGACAAAGGCAAAATTAGTCTTCATATTCCTTGTCTTCTTTTCCAGGTTTTTGCTGCATTCTAAGGACTATCAAAATTTTAAAATTCAAACTTGTGTCATAGAGTTAAGATCTGCTTCTTCCAGATATATACATGTACTCTACAAAAGTTCAGACATTTTCTTCTAAAAATCAGGTATTTGTAATTTATTCTATTTCTTAAGATGTATTATTTTAGTAATTCCAGAGAAGATGGATTTAAGAAAACTAAAGTGATATATTTGGAGATGTATTGATATAAATATACAATTTTTTTCATCAAATGCTTAAATACAATTTTTTTCATTAAATGCTTAAATATATGTGATTTTTAAGTAGCATATATATATATCTACATATATAATTTGAAGGAAAAGGTAGCCGGGCTCGGTGGCTCAGCCTGTAATCTCGCGCCTTTGGGAGGCTGAGGTGAGTGGATTGCCTGAGCCCGAGGGTTTGAGACCCACCTGGGCAGCGAGACCTCATCTCTACAATAAATCAAAAAATCAGCCGGGCGTGGTAGCGCATGCCTGTAATTCCGGCTACTCGGAAGGCTGAGGCGGAAGGATCGCCGGAGCCCAGCAGGTCAAGGCTGCGGTGGCCGGGAGCGGCCACTGCACTCCAGTCTGGGCGACAGAGTGAGACTCCAACTCAAAAAAAAGAAAAAGAAAAAGAAAAAGAAAAGGTAATGAAGTGTGAGTAATAGGGTAGGGATAGGGAACAGAGATAACAGGAGGGGAGGAAGAATTAAAGGAAAATGAGGTGTTAGAGGGGAAAGCAGTAAGTGTCAAATGTTTTAAGGAGGCCATTCTAATTATCATTATTTTTGGCAATTTTATTATTATTTTCACTGCTAGACATTTGGTATGACATTTTGTGGCACTGAAATATTATTAAGTGTATGAAAAAGGGGCTTTAAAAAAACAGACAAGGATATACAAAATTCAACTGGGATAAAGTATAATTAACTTCCTCAAAAGCGTGTCTATTAATTATGAATAACTTGGTCTGTTATCTTCTGGTAAGATAATAAAAATACATATATACATTTATATCATGTTGGATTTTTTAATTATTAAAAGTAATGTAATAATACTTTTAAGAAAACACATCTTGAACTAAAATTTATTTGGTATACCACAAATTATCTTTGGAAATAATTAAAAAATCTAAAAAATAGTTATGGCCGTAACAAAGACTGATAAGCCATTTTAAGTAGTCCAAAATGAAGAAGTGAGGTACTAATGAAAGTAAGATAGAAGAAAATAATAGAACAGAGAAAGAGAACAATGAGAAAACTGGAAGAAAAGATGGTTATTGAAGGATCTGTTATTGAGGAAGGGTTACTAAAGAAGGTGGAATTTGTCTTACAGATTGAATTAACTAAAAATATAATGAGAAAACATAAGAAGAAAATAAACTAGAGAAGTTAGAATTTGAGTAAAGCCTGCAGGTGAATTAAGTGCTTATGTTATCTTGAAAGGAATAAATGCATCACTGGAATACAGGAAAATAGAATTAGGTGGAAATGGAAGGTAAGACAGAAAGAAGATAGGGATATGTTAAGAGGTAGAGGTATTTAAATACCGAGCTACAAGACAAAGTTCATTCCAGAAAGAGTTTCAGAATAATGAGGATTATTTTATCACTTCTCTATTTCTTTATATTCTATTGATCTTTAAATTTAATATAAATATACATTAAGATTTAATATATAAATAATAAATATAAATAATTGCAAGATTCATCTTGAAAACCCAATTTTGTAATAAATAAGAAGGCAAAGAACATATAAAATTCACACTTTTAACTGTTATTAATCTGTCACTTATCAGTCAATAAAGAAATGAAAAAAAAGGGAAACTACAGACTACAATAAGATAACTACATTTCTCTTACATTTGCTGTGCCTATACACACATATTTTCATTGTCAATTGTTTCTAATTTTTTGACAGATAAAAACTTTTACAATATAGGTTTTTCAAAATGCATTGAAAGTGTATCATTTTCAAGTATCATGTATGTGTCTATCTTGACAAACATACTATGCCATTATTTTAATGGAACATACGACTATTTGAAGTTTGACTAATGTGCTACCATTTGAAATTTGCTTACTTAATGCTTCCATGTTACTAATTTACATTCTTTAAATGTTTAGATCAATATGTGAAGTGACTAGAAGTGCCTTATATATTGATTTATTAGTTGTATTTGTCATATGCTAAATGGATATTCATGACTTTGGCTAAGATGAATAATTATTTTTAACTAGTACCCTAATTGCTTACTTTTAATTTTTAAAGAATGTTAATTATTACAGTATTATTTATAGCATGTACTTTTACTATGTGATATAAGAGGAAGTACGTTTAAATTTTACTTAATGCATTCATAATTTAAGCCTTTTACACTAGGATCTGCCTACAAGGTATTCAGAAATTGTATTGTTTTTTTATTCCCGATTAACAGCTCAACTAACCACTCTATGTATTTCCTTTATATGGGAAAACTTTGTTAATGAACTTATTATTTGTAGATATTTGTATATGTGTGTGTTAAATAGCATGCCACCATTTTCTTGTTTTCTAATATTTCAAAACAGAATGGTTTAGTGTTGTTGTCCTAAATATTTTAAAATGATTTCAACCTAACAATATTTTTTGATTTGTCACAGTTTGCAAAGAGTTTTCATATATAAGAATCTATAGCAACAACCCTCAAGGTAATTTTCATGTTTACACCCAGATATAAATACAAAATCATGATGGTTTAACAGCAAGTTTAAGATGTCAAAGTCCAAAATGTGTGGAACTCAGCCTTTATGCCAGATGCGCAAAGCTTTTCTCCTCCCGGAGTACCCAGATGACCTTAAATTGCTAACTTTTCTTAAATGGCACTGTATTTTTTGTTCTTTTCTAATCTCATTTAAATTTCCTTGATGCACATTGAACTCATTCATTCACAACTAAGGATTGGCAAACATGATGTTAACGATTTCACTTCCTCTTTTGTGAAAATAAATGCGTGAGTGCTTCTCAAAAATTTAGATTCTTAGACGCATGGATATTGGACATTATACCTTGCTGTTTCATATATTTTGTAAGCATAAATACACACATCTTTATGTACATTGTAGTAATGCTTTTTTAAAAACAAAATTGCTATGCAGTCTAGCATCAAATCAATTTACCTTAAATGATGTCATTATTGATATGCAGAAGGCTGACTGTTATGTATTGCACAGTGTTAGGTGAAGCTCCATAATGAGGTTTCCTGAGTGGCTAAACAATTTTTCAATATATTCTTGGTTATAAAAAAATTAAGTGAAATATGATATCCTATAAACTGAAAAATCAAGTAATACACAGGAAAAATATATTAATTTTCTTAAATCTTAATATCTAGAAAGAACTTGCAGAAACAATCACATTGTTAGTGTCTCTTCTCTGGGGTCCGCATTGTGGTTAAGTCCTCATGCTTTTGTATCGGACTTCCATACCTTGCATATTAATTTAGCTCCTTTACAAATTCCATAACTTTGAGTAGATTATTTAAAGTTCCTGTTTCTCTTTTTTCCTACATTTTTAAAAAATCATAAAATTGACGTTTGCGACTTCAAAGCGTTTCTTTGAGACTTAAATGAGTTAAACTTTACCCAGTGGTGCTTTTATCAATTTCTCAAAATATGACTTCCAACGGTCAACTTTCTTTTTATCTTACTTGTCCTATCACTAGCATTTGATTTTGTTAACTTCAAGTATACTTCACTTTTCTGATTTTTCTTCTTTTTTCTGGTCCTTTCTCCTAGTCTTATGGCTGCTCTACTTGCTTTCCTCTAATTTCTAAATATTGTATTGAAGTGTTTTTTGGATTCAGGCTTCTCTCTTATGTTTCATTTTTCAATTACTGTCTGGTGATTCATCTAATGTCTTGACTTCAGATATCATCTAATGACCCCAAATTTATACCCATCATCAACCATATATAATTAGATTCAGAAAATATAATTAAATATAGAGTTTATTTGAGCACAAAGCTAGAGGATAGCTATTTGGAAAGAGTGACTGCAAATAATGGAGTCAGCATTCCAAAATGGAGAAGGTAAGATTTCACTTTTGTAGAAATATTAGCAGGAATGTACAATTTTCCATACAAAAAAACTACATATGCCACAGTGATCTGATTGATAACAGATTGCTGTATTCCAACAAAGATTACTTTATTACTCTGTGAGGTGAGTTAGTAATCTGAGGTGGGTTTTTTCTTTGTCAATCTTTGGTCTTACAGGGAAAGAGAAAGAATCTGCAGCTGCAGGCTGCATGGATTAGACTGCATAACCACATTTCTCTCAAGGTTCAATAATCTCAAGTTCCAACAGGTTTAGGTTTAAATAATTTTAAGTTTAGGTTATTATTTTCATGCCATCTTTGATTTCAAAACAATTGATCAACATTTTAAATAAAATTTTCCTGTTCACGCAATCTCAAGCATCATATATCACAAACTGAGCTACTGGTAATATCTTCCTAAATGCTCTGTTATAGTTTTCCACCTGTGCAATAATTACAACTGCATGATTTCAATTATTTACACCAAAAATCCCCTGAAGCATCCTTGATTTATCCTTTTCGATCACCATCAACATCTGCAAATTCTTTCAGCTTTTTCTTTAAAATAACAGAAATGTACCATTTTCTTTTTTCTTTTTTTAAATTTATTTATTTTATTTATTTATTTATTTATTTTTGAGTCGGAGTCTCACTCGGTCGCCCAGACTGGAGTGCAGTGACCACTTCTGGCCACCGCAGCCTCGCCTGCTGGGCTCCGGCGATCCTTCCGCCTCAGCCTTCCGGGTAGCCGGAATTACAGGCGCGCGCTACCACGCCCTGCTGATTTTTTGATTTATTGTAGAGATGAGGTCTTGCTGCCCAGACGGGTCTCGAACCCGCGGGCTCAGGCAATCCACTCACCTCAGCCTCCCAAAGGCGCGGGATTACAGGCTGAGCCACCGAGCCCGGCTCAGAAATGTATCATTTTCACCACTTTTCCAAGATTCTGCTCAAAGCTATTATTCTCTTTTTGGTATAATTTTAGTAGACATCTACTTCACTTACTTTATTCTGTCCTTAAATACTTTTAAAAATCCATACTCTCTTTCTCATCCATACTAAATATTATCAAAAACCTTTCAGGGGTAGCCAATTAAAACATACGTCTACTTTTTACTGTTCTGTTCAAAAGCTTCCCAATATCTTCATTGTTTGCTCAGAGAGAAAAGCCAAAGTCTATGGTGAGCTGCAAGGTCAAACAGGATCTGGCTCTTATCAGGCATTTAGGTTTTATATTTTCC
>NW_007232888.1:0-33980 GCF_000164805.1 Carlito syrichta
CCACACTGAGATACCACCTAACTCCAGTCAGAATGGCAATTATCAACAACTCAAAAAATAACAGCTGCTGGAGAGGGTGTGGTGAAAAGGGAACACTTCTACACTGTTGGTGAGAGTGTAAACTAGTGCAACCTTTGTGGAAAGCAGTGTGGCAATTCCTAAAAGCTTTAAATATCAACCTCCCATATGACCCCACAATCCCCCTACTGGGAATATATCTGGAAGACCTCACATCACTCTATAAAAAAGATACCTGCACACAAATGTTTATCGCAGCATTGTTCACAATAGCAAGAACCTGGAAGCAACCATGCTGCCCATCAAAAGAGGACTGGATTTTAAAAACGATGGAATACTTCACAGCCATAAAAAAGAACAAAATCATGAATTTCACAGCAACCTGATGGAACTAGAGTCTATAATACTGAGTGACCTCTCACAAAAACAAAGGTCTGTGTATCACATGTTCTCACTCATATAATGGACCTTGAACATTCAACCTAATACTATAAGAAAATGACTGACAATAGTGGGAAACTATAGGAAGGGAGGGAGATGGGATTAATGGTAGCAAATATCTGTCTAGAGATGGGGAAGCACTTCTTATCAATAGGGTGCCTGAATGAAACGTATTTGTATACCTAACCCTTAACTGTACCCCACAACATCATAATAAAAAATATTGATTATTAAAAAAATCATAAAGGACATAAGAAACTAAGATTGGTTCAAGGCTCCATGAAGGGTGAGACATTAATGCCCTTAATCCTGACTGCAGCCAGGCGCGGTGGCTCAGCGTGTAATCCCGTGCCTTTGGGAGGTTGAGGTGAGTGGATTGCCTGAGCCCACAGGTTCGAGACCTGCCTGGGCAGTGAGACCTCATCTCTACAATAAATCAAAAAATCAGCCGGATGTGGTGGCGCATGCCTGTAATTCTGGCTACTTGGAAGGCTGAGGTGGAAGGATCACTGGAGCCCACTGGTCAAGGCTGCATTGGCTGGTAGTGGCCACTGCACTCCAGTCTAGGTGACAGAGTGAGACTCCAACTCAAAAAAAAAATTTAAATTCTGGCTGCAGTTTAAGGATTTAGATTATTTAATTCATGGAATTTATTTACGCAAACCCATAGTATTTATAACTGCACATTGCACAGTTTTACAAATGGAAACATGTAAAACCCCAAACAATGGTGCCAGGTCAATTTTTTTTTAAGTATTGAAATATCTGTAAAATCTATAACAGCCTATAATAACTTGCTTCACATAAGTAACTTCATTTTGTTAAAAATTCTCCATCTTAGCTGCTTGCCTACCCAGAGATGACCCCCCCCACGTGTAACTGTTGTAACTTTCTCATGACCACAGACTTACATCCTTGTTCCCCCTGAACGTTTGGAAACTCCCCAACCACAAGTTCCATGTAACTGTACTCTTGCTTAACTGAAACCAGATGTTATGCCAAGAAATTTTACTTGAAAATTCCCGCTGCCACATTCTCATATTTTGTTCCTATATTTTGTTCCCTTTTGTTTTTAGTTCCTTGTTCCCCTATGCTCCTGCCATGTAGCATAAACCCCTTGCTTACTTTATAAAACCTTTGCTTTATAAACCCATTGCTTACTCTGCTCAGAGTCAAGAGTTCTTTGTGGCACTAGATTGCTCTTGACCACTGGCTGATAAAGGACTCAAAATTCAACTCTCTGCATGTTTGCAACACTTTTCTTACAACTCAGTTATAACATTTGGAAACCCCAGAGAGATTCCTGTCAACTTCAGGAGGTGGCCTTGCTCTGGGTCTCCCCAGCTTAGTGGAGACATTATAGAGGAGGTGCCCCCTGAGACATTCCAGGGCCCCATAACCTCTCATCTGGCTCAGAAGTAGTTGGGATGACTGCTGACTTTCCATTGCTCCAAAAGTACATTAATCCATCTGCATTCTTCAAGGAGGTAAGAATCTGTTCTGTTTGTGACCATAATTCCATTTAAGGGAGTCATGGCCTGATGAGGCCATCCCTTGGATGCTGTTCACTAGGCCAAGACATTGGCTGAATAGAGTCCCAGTTCAGTTTCTGTTTTTGGTTTTGATTTGTTCTTATTGGTTTTTGACACTATGGGATCCCAGACTTCTAAATCCCCCAGTCCTCTGAACTGCATGTTGAAAAATTTCTCTGTTGTATTTGCTGAGGACTATGATGTCTGCCTTTCAAAGGGCAGGCTCCAGATCTGCCCTGTTTAATGTTGGATGGCCCTCCACAGGGTCACTAGATGTTCATGTCACTGAATCTGTTTAGAAGGTTGTTACAGACTCCTGGTCACCAGAACCAGTTTCCCTATATTTACCAATGGTTAAGTTTGGTCCCAAATCCACCCCATGATTAAAGTCATGTTCCCTTGAAATTCCCAGTTGTGTTCTTGTTTCTAAACCTATTGCCCTCATCCATCTTATCTCCATCCTACTTCCACTGTGTTGTATCCTGTTTTACCTCCCTCTACTGAAGATGCCCTTGAGAACCTGGTTATGTCTAACTCTAAACCTCTGCCTTATAATCCTCAGGCTTCCTCACCTAATGTCATCTCTTCCACTTCCACTATGCCCTCTCCACCTTTGGCTACTCGTCTCTGATGTCAAATTGATCTGGCCCCTCTCCTTTCCCTCTGGGAGGTTCCTCCTCCACAGGGGGCAGATCAGACCAAGCAACTATTTTTAGTATGCACTCCCCTTTTCACTTCTGATTTATACAATTGGAAATACCAAAATCCATCATTCTCAGAGATGCCCCAAGTTCTGACTTCTCTGATGGAGTCAGTCATGCACACCCATAGCCCTAACTGGGATGATTGTCGCAGCTCCTTATGACTCTGTTCACTTCTGAGGAGCAAGAGCACATCAGGGCTGAGGCTAGAAAGTCTATTCTGGTCTCCACTGCAGGTACACAGGAAGAAAATCAAGAAATGTTAGATGAGGTTTTTCCTTCTTCACCTGGATTGGGACTCTAACACTTTGACAGGGTCTAGGGCATTAGATACCTATCACCAGACTCTATTGGCAAGCTTGAGGGGAGCGGCCCAGAAACCTATCAATCTTTTCAAAGCTACCAGCATTCTCCAGTGTCCTGAGAATCTCTGGGGGGCATTTCTTGAACACCTCCAAGAGACTTTTTGTACCTATATCCCATTTGATCCCTCAGCCCCTGAGAATGATCAAGCAATCAATTTGGCATTTGTGGCTCAAGCAGCTCCAGATATTTTTAAAAATTGCAAAAGCTAGGGGGCTTTGCAGGAATGAATATTTCTCAGCCACTAGAAGTAGCCCAAAAGGTTTTCAATAACTGGGATTCTCAAAAACAAAAACAGGCAACTCAGGTGGCTGATAGGGCTGCCAGAAGACAAGTCAAAATCCGGGTAACAGCCCTGCAAGCCCCAGGAACCAATGCCAAGTCCCTTTGTCAAAAGTCAGATAATAGCCAGAAGGGTCAGAAAACCAGATGTATTCCACTGGCAAAGGACCAATGTGCCTATTATGAGGAACTGGGACATTGGGTCAAGGATTGTCCTCATCATCCAAAGCCAGAGGGCCCTAAGTCAGTATTGGTTCTTCCCTCTGCTTGGGAAACTGGAAATAATTTGGACTAAGGAGGCCAGGGCTCTTTATCCTAAGGCTCCCAAGAGCCCGTGGCAACTGCTGCTATCAGGGGCCATCTGGTCCAACTTTTAGTAGACACTGGGATGGAACTGTTGGTCCTAAAGTCACCATTGGAACCTTTGTATAATAAACAGATCTCAGTCCAGGGGGGAACAGGGGCAATTACAAGCTGCAACTTCACTTCTAACCAAACTGTTGACTTAGGACAAAAATGGGTTACCCACTCATTTCTCATAGCTGCCTGTTCCCTTTTATGGGCCAGGATTTGCTTCAAAAGTTAAAAGTCACCATTGTGCTTTCACCTGACAAAACTGAAATGTTTGTTCCTACCACTTATCAGATGCTCTTAACTGTTCCGCTTTTTGAAGAATACCTCTTAACTTATTCTAAATCCCCCACTGAAAATGTCTCATCAAGCTTACTTCTACAGCTACAACAGGAGTTTCCTTCAGTCTTGGCGGAGACCAACCTGCCAGGATTGGCAAAGCTTCACCCTCCGGTCATGGTGAGTCTATTGGCATCAGCCATCCCTGTTCATGTTCATCAATACCCTATGAGTTTACAGGCCTGGAGAGGAATTGCTTCTCACATTAAAAGACTCTTAGCAGCTAACATTCTAACACCTTGTCAATCTGCTTGTGAAGGAAACAGGGACATAAGTTGGCAAAGCTCTTATGTCCTAAAAATTCACAAGTTTGGCAAAACCCTTGTGTTTCTGGCCTGATTCCAATAGGAGCTTGGTCAGTGTTTTCTTCTCTCCATGTTTGCCCCTAGGAATGTTGATTTAGTAGAATTCAGGTGGTGTGGCCTATAGTCTGCATAGGCTGGATGTAGCCTGCTTTGATAATAACTTTACTCAGAACTTCAAAGAACACAGGTGTTAATGGTTTCACTTTGACTTACAGAAAACAAAGAGGATAGTGCTATAGTAAGCTTGCCAGGGAAAATCCTGAACATTAACATTTTCCCAGCTAATGCTAGCATTAAAATATCTCTTGTTTACATAATTTTGCTCTATATAAGAAAACATACTGTAAGAATAAACTTGGTCTCACCTATTGAGGTTAGAGACCTCCCAATCCCGCTGTTCTTTGTCTTTCTTTTCTCATTCCCTCCCCCAACCTCAGGCCCTGCTCTTTGGAGACTAGACCACCACATGCTTTGGAACACTCTGTTCTTACTGGTTCAAAAGCCAGGAACATTGGATTACCAGCCCATTCAGGACCTGAGAGAGGTCAATAAGTGAGTTGATACAATCCATCCTACTCTTCCCAACATGTACACATTGCTCAGTCTGCTTCCCCCTCAACATCAGATGTATACTATGCTGGATTTAAAAGATACCTTCTTTTCTATTCCATTGTCCCCTGTCAGTCAACCCATTTTTGTCTTTGAATGGACAGATCCTGACTCAGGGGACACCAGTCAGCTAACTTGGACCCAGTTGCCACAAGGGTTCAAAACTCCCTAACTCTTTTTGGGGAAACTTTGCCACAGGACTTATCAGGGTTCTGTGCCTCGCACCCTGAATGTACTATACTACAGTATGTAGATGATCTCTTGCTCACAGTGGTAGACTGAGACACTTGTTTAAAAGGTACTAAGGCTCTGTTACAATTCCTTCAAGACTCGGGCTACCATGTCTCAGTTAAAAAAGACACAGCTCTGCTCAACCAAAGTCTCCTACCTGGGGCACCATCTAAAAAAGGGTAAGCAAACCCTAATCTTTGTCCAGAAAGAAGACATCCTCTGAATCCCCATGCCAACCTCAAAAAAAGGTACAGGAATTCCTGGGGGTGGCAGGATACTGCTGGCTGTGGATCCCGGGATTTGCTGAAGAAATCAAGCCTCTATACACAGCCACTGCAGGAGATCAGTCCCTAAAATGGACTGATACTGAGGAACAAGCATTCCAGCAGTTAAAGATGGCTCTTACTCAAACCCTGGTTTGAGCCCTCCCAGATGTTACCTAGCCTTTCCACTTGTTTATTCATGAGCAGTAGGGAATTGTTAAGGGGGTTCTTATCCAAACCCTAGGACTCTGGAAGTGACTGGTGGCTTATTTGTCCAAAATATTAGATCCAGTGGCCTCTGGATGGCCACTCTGTCTTCGGGCCATCACCGCTACAGCTGTATTTGTTAGGGGAGCAGACAAACTGACTTTCAGTCAAAACCTGGCCTTAACAGTTCCCCTTGCTGTTGAGACTCTGCTCCAAGGTGCCTCTGGCCATTGGATGTCAAACGCTCATATCACCCAATATCAGAACATCCTACTTGACCAGACTTGACTAATTTTCTCTCCTACTCAGAGCCTCAACCCAGCCACTCTGCTTCCCGATTATAATGCCAGTTCATGACTGTGAGGATGTATTGGATATCTCTCAAGTCACCTGCCCCAATCTTCAGGACACCCCTTTAAGCCAGGCTGATACTGACCTGTTCACGGATGGCAGCAATCTGGTAATAGAAGGAATCCTCAAGGCTGATGTGGCAGTAACCACAGCTCACAACATAATCTGGTCACAGTCTTTGCCCAGTGGCACATCTGCTCAGAAGTTTGAGTTAATTGCTTTAACTCAGGCCCTGCACTGAGGAACAGGAAAGTGGGTAAAGATTTTTACCAACAACAGGTATGCTTTTTCTACTCTTCATGTCCATGCCATGATCTACAAGGTACGAGGACTTCTTACAGCAGTGGGTAAGACTATAAAAAGCAAAGAGGAAATTTTAGGCCTTCTAGAGGCCATATGACTCCCCAAAGAAGTAGCTGTCATCCATTGCAGGGAACACCAAAAATCAGACATGTCAGAGGTGACCAAAAATCACCTAGCTGATCGGGGAGCCCATGAAGCAGCAGAGGTCCCAGTTGAGCCCCTCACCATCCTGATAACTAAAACCTTTCCAGTTCCCTTACTTCCAAAACAGTCCATCTGTACTCAAGAAGAAGAATGACAAGCTGACCTAGCAAAAGCACATAAAGACTCTCAGGATGGTGGATAACCAAAGACTCTAAAATTATCCTCCCAGCCACCCTTGGATGAACACTGGTAAAACAACTTCATGCTACTAACCACCTGAAAGATACCAAGCTTACTGAACTGTTAAACCAATACTATGACAACCAAGACCTACGAAGCCTTTCTGACACTGCTGCTGCCATATGTTCTTCTTGTGCCCGAGTAAATGCCAAACAAGGACATAAACCACCAAATAGTATCAGGGCTCAGGAACTAAGTCCCAAGGAAGCATGGGAAGTGGTTTACTGAGGTAAAACCCCCTCATGCAGGATATTCATATCTACTGGTCTTTGTGGACACTTTTTCAGGATGGGTGGAAACTTTTGCCACAAAACATGAAACAGTACTTACAGTCACTAAATTTCTATTAAATGAGATTATTCCTAGGTTTGAGCTCCCTCTCTCCATTGGCTCTGATAACTGGTTCTGCCTTTACCTCTCCCATAACCCAATTAGTCAGCAAGGCACTAGGTATCACTTGGAAATTGCACTGTGCCTACCGGCCACAGAGCTCTGGACAGGTAGAATGCAGGAACCAAACTCTCAAAACCACTTTAACCAAATTAATAATAGGAACCGGTGAAAAATGGGTAAGCTTTTTGCCTCTGACTCTACTCTGAGCCTGATGCACACCTTATAAAGCAGGATTTAGCCCTTGTGAAATTATGTTTGGAAGACCCCCTTTTCTGTTACCCCAGTTATGGGATCCCATTCTTGAGGAAATTACTAATCAGTCTCTGTTAAAGTATATTCAGTCTCTTCAACAAGTCCAGAGAGCTGTTCACTCTAGCATCTGATCTGTCCTGCCAATCCCATCCTCTACACCCTGCCATTCCTTCCATCCTGGGGACTTGGTCTATGTCACAAAGTTCCAAAAAGAGGGACTGACTCTTGCCTGGAAAGGACCGTTTAATGTCATCCTCACCATTCCAACAACACTCAAAGTTGATGAAATATCAGCCTGGATTCATCACTCGTGAATGAAGATGCCAAAGACAATGACGCTGCTCTACCAGTCTGCCTGGCTGACTGGATGACAACCAGAGACCCTGAAAACCCTCACAAATCACCTTCTGAGCCCAATGTCCTGCTTCAACTTCACCACGGACTGACCAACTGATGCACAACTGACATGTGAGAATCCAACTGCCTGAAATAGACTGTTTTACAGGTTAATAATTCCCTGAATGTATCGTTATCACCCCTTAGCTCTTGCCTTTGTCATCCCAATTGCCATAGCTCTAAGCATAAGCCTTATTTCTGTAACCCCCACAGACTGGAAGTTGGCAAAAAATCTTTGTTAATGCTATTTTACCGCTCATGCATTGGGTACATCACTGTCCTACTATGCTTACAATAATTTTAACTTATTTTATTTTATCTGGTGCCCAGGATAAACATGTCATGTACTCTTTCTCCCTAACCTCATATTCATCAGGCAAACTATTAAGTACCCAAAACTGGGCTGTCCTTTCCAACACAGTCCTGATTAAAGCAGATCTCATTGACCTAGTAGCAGAAAGACACAGGGCCCCTCAATTAACCTCCCAGTCATCATTACCAACAAGGGACACTATCTTTCTTTACAAGACATAGACTTCTATGTATGTCCTGGAAATCCCACCAACCAAACATGTAACTGGACTGACCATTACTTTTTCCCAGAATGGAAATGTGTCATATTTGCAACTTACAGTGAGGTAACCAATCAGACTGACAAAATCACCCTTTGGTGAGGTACCAGCTCAGATCCTGCTCAGTCACCAATATACATATAAGTCAATAATCCTTCCTACTATTCCTGGAGTACAGGCTCCACCTGGGGTAGATGAATTTATATAAATGCCTATGACCATAGTGCTATATTCAGAATCCAGTAGTGTATAATTGCATACAAAGCCAGAGCCAGGCCAATAGTGCCACTAACTAACCTAGAAGACACCATGTTCGGTTTCCATTAGCCTCCATAGTCTGTTAGCCAAATCAACACCCCAGGTCCACCTCAACAGCTTCAAAAGCCAACTCTGAAGACTCACCCTGAGGCACAGTTTCCAAAGATAACTCCAGGGCTAGTCCTCCATCGCAAAAGCCCCCCAGTATTTTTCCTATGTTAACTAATATGCACCATTTGCTCAACACCACCGGGCCACAATTATCTTCAGATTGTTGGCTCTGCTGCCTATAGTATGTGGGTGTAGGTGTCCAATCTCCTATTATCAGCAATACTGACAAAGCTACATGTTCTCCAAAAAAGTGCACGTAACCATAGGAGATATAACTGGAAATGCCTCTTGTCTTATAACCTCAGACTTCAATCTAGTAGCTTCCCCATTTTCTGAGGTTTGTAATTTTTCTCACACTGTAACTGTAACTGAATCCATGGCCTATGCAGCTCCTTGGTTTGCTTGTCTTATGGCCCTTACAACCTGTATTACTGCTGAATATACAGTACTTATACAATACTTATACAATAATCCTACCTTATGTATTACTGTCCGTGTACTTCCCCAGGTATATGCTTATAGTGGTCCTGATGGTACTCTTTTGTTCAATCCTCCTGGTCTTCCAACAACTTGTCATAAACGTGCTGTCCCCTTACTAGTGCCTGCTTTAATCAGGTTAAGTATAGCTGGAACAGCTGCACTCAGCACCGCTGCTCTGGTCCATGCATAATTAGGGCTATCTAACTTTGCACAGGACATTAATTCTGACTTAAACTACATGCAATCTGCTATAGACTAATTCCATGACCAGGTAGACTCCCTAGCAGAGGTTGTCCTCCAGAATCACTGAGGCCTAGATTTGCTTTTCCTCTCCCAGGGGAACCTTGTGTTGCTCTCAGAGAAACCTGTTGTTTCTATGCAAACAAATCAGGAGTTATTAAAGACACACTCCAAAAAGTCCGAGAAAATATTGACAAGTGACAAAGACAGATAGAAATAATAAATCATGGGTCCAATCCTTGTTCAATTGGAACCTTTGGCTAACAACTCTCATTACTAGTTTGGCTGGCCCTCTTATCCTCCTCCTCCTTGGTTTACTTATAGGTCCCTGTATATTCAATTGGTTTATTCATTTCATCAAACAGCAAGTCAGTTCTGTAAAACTTATGTATATGAGACCCCAATACAACAGTATACCCATGACTGATGAGTCAATGCATTGACTCATGAACAAGTAAAAGGAGGGAGTAAAATATCTGTAAAACCTATAGTAGCCCATAATAACTTGCTTGACATAAGTAACTCCATTTGTTAAAAATCCTCCATTTTATCTGCTTGCCTACCCAGAGGTGACACCCCCCACCCCGTGTGTGACTGTTGTAACTTTCTCATGACCACAGACATACATCCTTGTTCCCCCTGTGTTGTTCTCCCTGAATGTTTGGGAACTGCCCAGCCACAAGTTCCATGTAATTGTACTCTTGCTTAACTGAAACCAGATGTTATGTCAAGAAATTGTTACTTGCAAAATTCCCACTGCCACATCCTCATATTTTGTTCCTATATTTTGTTACCTTTTGTTTTTAGTTCCTTGTTTCCCTATCCTTCTGCTATGTAGTCCACTTGTGTTTATTGCCTTTATAAACCCCTTGCTTACCCTGCTCAGGGTCGAGAGTTCTTTGTGGTGCTAGACCTCTCTTGACCACCAGCTAATAAAGGACTCAAAATTTGACTCTCTGTGTGTTGATGACTCTTTTCTTGCAATCTGGCTATAACAGTACAAAAAAGGTTCTTTCTCCTAGAAAAGCTGTGAGGAGAGAAGACGTTCCATTATGGAAACATGGTTTGTATACTTGAGTTGTCCACTGGCAATATATGTTTTTAGTGTTAAAAAAGACCCACCTGTGTGCTAACTACTGGGTTTAATTGAAGGATGTTTCTTACTTGCCTCAGGGGGCTGAGTCTTGGACAAAGGTGAAATACTCTGAAAGAATGAAAATAATTTGGTTAGGAAGATATCAGTGTTTCTTTAAAACATAGCCAAAAAAACAAATAAATTACCAGATTTTACTCCATTGGTCACTGACAGGACAAATCCACCTATTGAAACATTTTAAATTATAGCCTATGGAGTCTAACACCACACTCATTTTTCACTTATCTATTTATTTATCTATTTATGTATTTGAAAGTAAATACAACTCTTTTACAAATAATATAGATTGTCAAATTTCCTTTGACTGAAGCTGGAAGAAAATTTTAGATATTGCCAGTGGTGTTGAAGTGAAAACAAAAATATGCATTTTGGCAGATGCTACTTATAATAACCATGGAATATGGTGTGATCATTTTTGTCAGTTCAGGAAATATAGCGTGGTGGAACTCCAGCTAAGTCAAAAAATGTGCACAGGATTTCTTTTGGAATTGGACGCTGATTCCTAATTACCTCAGGAAACCGAATCTAGGTCAAAATTGAGAGTCAGAATTAATGAAGATAGACTGAAGTCTCCATGAAAAGTTAAAAACTCAAGTCCTTTAACTACAGCTTAATGCTCTAGTTTATTTCATTCTTGAATAAAATGAGGCAATCCAATAGTATTTAAGACTATACATTGCATTTTTTCAGAGAGTAAAACCTATGAAACCTCAAACAAAGTCACTAAGTCCATTTTTGTAAAAGTACAAAGAGAAGGTCCTTCTCTCTATGCTACTTATGAGAAGAGGACACAATCCCTATGGAAACATGCTTTTTATCCTTGAGGCTAGGGTGTTATGATTATTTCATGAATAGGCAACAATTATAACAACCTGCAAGTTCAAACATAGTTGTTCTCTTCTTGGCTCAGAGACATTTTGCCCAGTGGTAATCAGTAAATTCATAGAAGAATGGGAAAGTCGCCTACAAAACTATGCCAATGTTTACATTCTAAGGCCTCCACATTTTTTGTGCAGCTTCACTCTAGATAAGAGTTTGACAAGGCAGATAGAATAATTTTACAGGATACTGAGGACAAAAAAAATGACTAACCAAGCTTTTCTTCATCTGATAACTGACAGGTGGCAGGTGGATCCACCCATTCAAACAACTAGAAGTACAACTTCTAATTGAGTTTTACATCACATATTTGTTTCATTTATGTGTTTATTTATTTATGTATTTGGAAACAGTTTAAAGCTTTAACAAAGAAAGGAAATTGTCAAATTGCCTTTGAATCAAGATGAAAGTAAACCTTACATGTTCCCAGTGATGTTGAAGGGAAAGCACAAACCTGCAGGTTGGAAGACTCTATGCATAATCGAATGTTGTGTAATCAATCATGTCACTTCAGAGCATAATGCGACTCTTGGAAAATCTGACACCTGCTCTGGAGTTCCCTTGACAGAAGAGTGCTTCCCTGGGCCACAGGGATCATTAGGCTTAAATAGAAACACCTGTGTGCTACCTATTTCTGAGCTTGATTGGAGGCTGCTTTCTAATTACCTCAGGAGGCTGATCTTGGTCAGAATTTAGAAACTCAGATGCAGAGAGATAGGTTCAAGACTTCATGAAGTGTTAAAAACTCATCCTCTTTACTCTAACTGCAGCTTCAAACCTAAGATTATTTCACTCCTTAGAAATTAACTTAGGCAAGCCCAAACATTTTAAGATTTGCATTGCATTGTTTAAGGAACTGAAATATATGAAACCCCAAATAACACTGCTAGGTCAGTTTTTGTAAAAGCACAAACAATATCCTTCTCCCTAGGAAAGCTATGAAGAGAGAACACAGTCCATTATGGAATCATAGTTTGTATCCTGGAGGATAGATTGTTAAAATTATTTCATGGAGCTCACAAAAGAAAGCACTTCTAGGAACATGTAATTTAAAACGTAGTTTTTCTCTTCACTTCCAAGATATATGTTGCCCAGTGTTAAGCAGTGCATTCATTGGATTTTGACAAAGTTGCATACAAACCTACATCAATGCTAGTCAGTTGAAGCCTTCCTCATTTTCTGTGTAGCTTCACTCTTGGTCAGAGTTTGGCATAGCACAACTCTTTAAAGCATAGCAAGAAATTAAATAAATATGCTAATCAGGTTTACCTTCATTTGTCAACAAGTGGCAGATGAATCCACACATCCAAAGAGTTTGCCTTATAAACAAATGAGTCTGACATCACCCTTTTTATTTATGTATTTGTCTATATAACTGTTTATGTATTTGGAAGTATGTAAATTACTTTTTAAAGAAAGGGGATTTCCAAATTTCCTTTGATGGAAACTGAAAGAAAACCTTAGATGTTCCTACTTACATTAAAGAGAAAACACAAACTTCATGTCGGAAGTGTTTTGTCATAACACATAGTGGAATGTGGTGTGACACTTGGTGCCAGTTCAGAAATAAACCATGTTTGGACTCAAGCAAAGTCTAAAAATGCTCTTGGATTCCCTCATTACAAAAGTACTACACTAGGCAATTGAACTCATTAGTCTTAAGGAGAAACACCTGCGTGTTACCTACTTCTGGGCTTAGATGGGGGTTTTTCTTGATTACCTCAGGAGGTCAAAACTGAAAAAGACAGATGGAACTAAGATTGGCTCAAGGTTCCATGGAGAACGAAATATTCATGCCCTTTACTCTAATGGCAGCTTAAGAATTTAGATTATTTCATTCATGGAAGTAATTTAGGAAAACCCATAGTATTTATGACTACACATTGCATTGTTTCACCAATGGAAATATGTGAATCTCCAAACAAAGTTGCTAGGTCAATTTTTTTAAAGTATAGAGGAAACTTCCTTTTCTAAAAAAGCTATGAGCAAAGAGAGTGTCTTATCGAAACATAGTTTAAACACTAGAGTGCTCCACTGGCAATATATGTCATTAGTATTAAGAAGAAACACTTTTGTGCTAACTACTTCTAGGTTTAAATGGAAGCTGCTTCCTAATTGTCTCAGGAAGTTGAGTCTTGGATAAAGGTGAAAAACTCTGAAGGAATAAAAATACTTTGGCCAAGAAGACATTAGACTTTTTTTAATCATAGAAAAAAAATAGTATTAACTAAGCAGATTTTCCTGCATTAGTCATTGACAGGGTTTATTCACTCATTGAAACATTCTGAATTATAGCCTACAGAATCTAACACAATTGTCAGTTTTTATTTATTTATTTACTCATATATTTATGTATTTGTAAGCAGGTACAAAACTTTCACAATAAATGGAGATTGCCAAATTGCCTTTGACAGAACCTGGAATAAAACCATAGCTGTTCCCGGTGGTGTTGAAGTGAAAACACAAATATGCATGTTGGCAGATGCTACTGGTAATAATCATGAAATATTGTGTGATCATTTTTGTCAACTCAGGGAATTCAGCATGGTGTGACTCCATCTAAGTAAAAAACCTGCTCTGGATTTCTCTTGCCAGAAGAGTGCTTTGCTGGTAATTGAGATAATTAGGCCTAAGGAGAAACACATGAGTGTTACATTCTTCTGTGCTTCATTGGGGGCTGTTTCTAATTTCCTTAGGAAACAGATACTAGTTTACAGGCCAAAGAGTCAGAGTGAATGAAGATAGAATGAAGGCTCCATGAATAGTTAAAAACTCAAGCCCTTTAACTGCAGCTTAAGTTCTAGTTTATTTCTAGTTTATTCCTGGATTAAATTACACAATCCCATAGTATATAAGACCATACATTGCATAGTTTCAGAGATCAAAATATGGGAAACAACAAACAAAGTCATTAAGTCCATTTTTGTAAAAGTATAAAGAGAAGGTCCTTCTCTTTATGCAAGTTATGAGGTGTGAACACAGTCAATTATGGAAACACAATTTGAATCCTTGTGCCTAGAATGTTATTCTTATTTCACGGGGTTCACAATAGGAAGAGATATTAGCAACAAGAAATTTAAAACGTAATTTTCCTCTGTTTGTGCCAGAGCCATGTTGCCCAGTGGTAATCAGTGTATCCTTGGAGTATTGTAGAGTCAGCTACAAACCTATATTGGTGCTCAATGCCTATGGCCTCCACATTATCTGTCTAGCTTCACTCGTGATAACAGATGGGCAAAGCAAATATCAAAATCAACTTACAGGGTAGTGAGGAAAAAAAAATTTTAATGCAAACCTAGCTTTTCTTCATATGAAAACTGACAGGTGGAAGATGGATTCATCCAATGGAACAGTTTGACCTATAACCTATTGAGTCTCACAACACACTCTTTATTTATTTATTATTTTATATTTATTATCTATTAATTATTTATTTATGTATTTGAAAGTAGTTCAACACTTAAAAAAGGAAGGAGATTGCCAAATTGCCTTTGAAGCAAGCTGAAAGAAAACCTTAGTGTTCCCAGTGATGTTAAACAGAATACACAAACATGCAGGTTGCAAGACTCTATGCACAATAAATAAGAGAATGCTGTGTTATTCATTGTGTAAGTTCAGAAGCAAAGTGTAGTGGGACTCCAGCCATATCTAAAATCTGCTCTGGGGTTCCCCCACCAGAAGAGAGCTTTATTGGGCAACAGAGATCATTAGTTTTAAGGAGAAACAACTGTGTGCTACATATTTCTGGGCTTAATTGGTGGCTGCTTCCTAGTTACCTCAGAAGATTAATCTATGTCAAAAGTTTAAAACTGTGAAGGAGAGGAGGTAGACTCAAGGCTTCAAGAAGAGTTAAAAACTCATATCTTTTACTCTAATGGCAACTTAACACTAAAGATAACTTCATGCCTGAAATTAGTTTAGGCAAGTTCAAATAATTTAATACTACACACTGCATTATTTAAGGAACTGAATTATGTGAACCCCAAACAATGATGCTAAGTCAAGTTTTTTAAAATTACAAAAAAAAAATCCTTCTCCCCAGGGAAGCTATGAGGAGAGAATATAGTCATTTTTGGAAACATGCTTTGTATTCTGATAAATAAAATGTTAAAATTATTTCATGAGGTCACAAAATAAAGCACTCTTAGCAACATGTAATTTAAAACCTAGTTTTTTTTCTTCCTTTCCCAAAGACATATTGCCCAATGGTAAACAGTGCATTCATCAGAACATAAAAAATTTGCATATAAACCAATGTTGATGTTAATCACCTGAAGACATCCACATTATCTGTATAACTTCACACTAGGTAAGAGTTTGGTATAGCAGATATTTGGATTTTATTAAGGTATAGCAAGAAAATAAGTAAGCTAACCAAATTTTTCCTTCATTTGTCACCAACAAGTGGCAGATGGATCCACCCAACAGTTTGCCTTATAAAGAAATGAGTCTAACACCATACTCATTTATTTATTTATGTATCTTGAAGTATATAAATTTTATTTACAAAGAAGGAAGCTTGCCAATAGCCTTTCAAATAAGCTAAAAGAAAATCTTAGTTGTTCCCAGTGGTGTTAAAGAGAAAACACAAACGTGCAAGTTGGAAGTGTTGTGGCATAATACATGATGAAACATGTGTGAAAATTAGTGCCAGTTCAGAGAACAAAGCATGCTTCAACTCAAGCAAATTCTAAAGCACGCACTTGAGTTCTCTTGCCACAATTGTACTACACTAGGCAATTGAGCTCACTAGACTTAAGGAGAAACCCCTGCATGTTACCTACTTCTGGGCTTAGTTGGAGGTTTTTTCCAAATTGCCTCAGGAGGCTGAGTCATGGTAAAAGTGAAAAACTCTGAAGGAATGAAAATAGGTTGACCAAGATGATACCAGGGCTTTTTAGAGCAGGGCCAAAAATTTAAAAATTAAAAATAAGCTAACTGGGAATATATATCACTAGAATTAAGGTGAAAAACCTATGTGCTAGCTTATTCTTGGCTTAATTGGAGGACGTTTCCTAATTTTGCCTCAAAGGTGAAAAATTCTGAAGGAATGAAAATAGTTGGGCCAAGAAGATATCAGGTTTTCTTTAGAGCAGGACCAAAAATAAAAATAAACTAACAAGACTTTTCTGTATTTGCCACTCACAGGATGGATTCACCCATTGAAACAGTCTGAATTATAGCCTAAGGAGTCTAACACAAGCACTCATTTTTCATTTATCAATGTGTTTATCTATTTATGTATTTGGATGTAAGCACAACACTTTCAAAAAGAATGGATATTGCCAAATTGCCTTTGACTGTAGTTGGAAGAAAACCTTCAATGTTCTCAGTGGCGTTTAAGTGAGAACATAAACCTGCATGTTGGCAGATGGCTACTTGTAATAATCATGGAATATGATTTGGACATTTTTGTCATAGCTCTGGAATACAGCATGGTGGACCCCAGCTATATTTTTAAAAACTGTAATGGATTTATCTTTCCAGAAGAGTACTTTGCTGGGCGACAGAGATCATTAGGCTTAAGGAGAAACTTGTGATTATTACTTTCTCCTGTGCTTAATTGGAGGCTGTTTCTAATTACCTCTAGAAACTGAATCTAGGTAAAAGGTCAAAGAGTCCAAATGAATGAAGATAGGTTGAAGCCTCCATGAATAGTTAAAAAAAAGCCCTTTAACTACAGCTAAAGGCTATAATTTATTTCATTCCTGAATTAAATTAGACAAGCCCAGATTATTTAAGATTGCACATTGCATTGTTTCAGAGACCAAAATATGTCAAACCCCAAAGTTGCTAAGTCCATTTTTGCAAAAGTACAGAGAGAAATTCCAATGATGAAAAGAACACAATCCCTCATTGGAACATGCTTTATATCCTTGGGGCTAGAATTGCATGATTATGTCATGGAGTTCACAGTACAAAGCAATTTTAACAACTAAGTTTAAAAGTAGTTTTTCCCTTCTTGTCTCAGAGATGTGTTGCCCAGGGGTAATCAGTGAATCCACTGGAGTATTGGAAAGTCATTTACAAACCTATGTTGGTGCTTACATGCTTAAGTCTTCCATATTATCTGTGTAGATTCACTCTAGACAAGAGTTTGGCAAAGAAGATATCAAAATAATTTTACAGTATAGTGAGGAAAATAAAATAAAAATGAGTAACCAAGCTTTTCTTCATTTGAAAGCTGACAGGTGGCAGATGGATCCACCTTTATAATAGTGTGAAGTATAACTTATTGATTCTAACAAGACACTGTTTCTCCATTTAATTATTTACTTATTTATTTGGAAGTAGTCCAACATTTAAAAAAGAAAGGAGATTCCCAATTTGCTTTTGAAGCAAGCTGAAAGAAAACATTTCATGCTACCAGTGATGTTAAAGAGAAAACAAAAACGTGCAGATTGTGAGACTATGCATAATAAATGACTGAATACTTAGTGATCAATTGTGTCAGTTCAGAGAACAAAGCCTAGTGGGACTCTAGCAAAGTCTGAAACCTGCTCTGGAGTTCCATGTCAGTAGAGTACTTCACCAGGCAACAGGGGTCATTAGGCATAAGGGGAAACACCTGTATGCTGCCTATCTCTGGGATTAATTGGAGGCCACATCCTAATTACCTCAGGAGGCTGATCTAGATCAAAATTTCAAAACACAGAAGGAAGGGATACAGGCTCAACACTTCATGAAAAGTTAAAAACTCAGCCCCTTTACTCTTACTGCAGCTTAATATCCAAGATAAATTCACTCCTGGAATTAATTTAGGCAAGCCAAAATAATTTAAGAATACACATCGCATTGTTAAAGAAATTAAAATATGTGAAACCTCAAACAACCTTGCCAGGTCAGTTTTTGGAAACATGGTTTGTACTTTGGGGGATAGAATGTTAAAATTATCACCCTTGTGTAATAACTACTTTGGGGCTTAATTGGAGGCTGTTTCCTAATTGTCTCAGGAGACTGTGTCTTGGTCAAATGTGAAAAACTCTCAAGGAATGAACACAATTTGGCAAAGAAGATATAAATTTTCTTTAAACCATTGCCAAAAAGTAAAAGAAACAAAATGAACCAGATTTTCCTGCATTTTCTCCTGACAGGATGAATCCACCATTGAAATGGTCTAAATTATAGCCTGCTGAGTCAGATAACACACTCAATTTTCCCTTACCTATGTATTTATCACTTTTTGTATTTGGAAATAAGTACAGCACTTTCACAAAGAATGGAGATTGCCAAATTGCCTTTGACTGAAGATTGAACAAATCCTTAGATGTTTTCCCTGGCAGTTAAGTGAAAAACCAAATGTGCCTGATGGCAGATGCTAGGAGTAATCATCATGTTCTACAATGTGATCATTATAGTACAGAGAGAAGGTCTGTCAGCCTACAAAATACAGTATGGAGGGACTCCAGGTAAGTCAAAAAACATGCTCTGGAATGCTCTTGCCAGAATAGTGCTTTGCTGGGCAATAGAGAGCATTAGGCTTAAAGGGATACTCTTGCATGTCATCTTCCTCTGCGCTTAATTGGAGGCTGTTTTCTAGTTACCTCATAAAAATGAATCTAGGTCAAAGGTCAAAGAGTCAGAATGAACAAAGTTAGACTGACTTCTCCATGAATAGTTAAAGACCCAAGTCCTTTATCTGTAGTTTAAGGCTCTAGTTTATTTCATTCCTGAATTAAATTAGGCAAGCCCATAGTATTTAAGACTACACATTGCACTGTTTCAGAGATTGAAATATGTGAAACTCCAAACAAAGGTGCAAAGTCCATTACTGTAAAAGTACAAAGAAAAGGTCCTTCTTTGTATGCAAGTTATTGGAGAGACACTGTCCCTTATGGAAACATGCTTTGTATCCTTAGGGCTAGAGTGTTATGCTTATTTCAAGGGGTTCACAATAGGAAGCAATTTTAACAATAAGCAAGTTCAAAGGTAGTTTATCTCATATTGTCCCAGAAATGTGTTGTCCAGTGGTAATCAGTGTATTCACTGGACAACGGAAAAATCATCTACAAACCCTCACTGGTGCTAACATGCTTAAGGTATCCATGTTATCTGTGTAGCTTCACTCTGCATAAGAGATTTACAAAGCAGATATCAGGATAAATTTACATTTTTTAATTATTTATTTATTTATTATGTATTAGGAAGTAATACAACACTTTAACAAAGAAAAAAGATTGACTAATTACTTAAGAAGCAACATGAAAGAAAATTTTAAATGTTCCCAGTCATTTGGTTTTTTGGTTTTTTGGTTTGTTTGTTTTTAAGATGTGAGGTACAATTCAGAGTTATGTATATAAATTCTTATTATGCAGTTACCCTTGTTGATGAGGCATGCCCTTCCCTCCCCTGGCAGTTTCCCTCAATTGCCAATCCCACCCCTCTTCCCCTGGCATTTTCCCACTACTACCAATCCCTTTCTTATAGTATTATAATTGTTCAAGTTCCACTTATGAGTGAGAACATATGCTATTCTGTTCTTTGTTTCTGTGATAGGTCACTGAGTATGATCCAAGCCGTTGTGAAATTCATATGTTTGTCCTTTATGGCTGCATGATATTCCATTGTGTGTATGTACCACATTTTTTAAAAATCCAGTCCAGCTTCAATGGGCAGCATGGCTGATTCCATGTTTTTGTTATTGTGACTACAGCTGCAACAGGCATACATGTGCAGGTATCTTTTTGGTAGAATGATTTGAGTTCCTCCAGGCATATTCCCAATAGGGGAATTGCTGGGTCATATGGAAGGTCAATTTTTAGTTCTTTTAGAAATCACCACACTATCTTCCAAAGAGGTTGCACAGTTTGTATTCCCACCAGCAGTGTAGAAGTGTTCTTTTTTCTCTGCATCCTTGTCAGCATCTGTTGTTGTTTGTTCCACTAATGATGGCCATTCTTACTGGGGTTATGTGGTATCTCAATGTGGTTTTGATTTGCACTTCTCTGATGATTATTGTGACTGAGCACTTTTTTATGTGTCTGTTGGCTGCCCATATATCTTCTTTTGAGAAGTGTTTATACATGTCTTTTGTCCACTTTTTAGTGGGGCTGTTTGCTCTTTTTCTTTCAGTGCTTTTGTGTTCCTTGTAGATGCTAGATGTTAGGTCTTTGTCAGATATACTGTTGGCAAATACTTTTTCCCATTCTGTGAGTTGTCTTCCCACTCTCTTGATGGTTTCTTTTGCTTTGTAGAAGGGTGTCAGTTTGATGAGGTCCCACGTGTCTATCTTCTCTCTTATGGTATGGGCACTTGAGGTTTTGACCAGGTATTGGTTGCCAATTCCAATTTTCATAAAGGTGTCTCCTGCATTTTCTAAGGTTCTTGTAGTTTGAGGTTTTACAATTAGGTCTTTGATCCATTTAGAGTTAATTTTTGTGTATGGTGATGGGGTTCTGTTTCAATCTTCTGCATGTGATCAGTCAGTTTTCCCAGCACCATTTATTGAATAGGTTCTCCTCTCTCCAGTAGTTGTTGTTGGAGGCTTTGTCAAAGATGAGTTGGTTGAGAAATTGAGGCTTTGTTTCCAGAATCTCTATCCTGTTCCATTGCTCTGTATGCCTGTTCTTGTACCAATACCAGGTTGTTTTGATTATTGTAACCTTATACTAAAGTTTGAAGTTTGGAAGTGTGATACCTCCTGCTTTGTTTCTTTTGCTAAGGATTGTTTTGACTGTTTGTGATCATTTATATTTCCATATGAATTTCTGCTTTTTTGTTTTCAGGTCTGAGAAGAATAATGTTGGTAATTTAACTGATATTTCTTTAAATCTGTAGATTGCCTTTGGTAAGATGGACATCTAAAAAATGTTGATTCTGTCTATCCATGGAATATTTTTTCATTTGTTTGTGCCTTCTTGGATTTTTTTGAGCAATGTTTTGTATTTCTCATTGTAAATGTCTTTCACTACTCTGGTTAGGAAGATGCTGAGGTATTTCTTTTTTTGTGACTACTGTGAATGGAATTGTGCTTTTTATTTGTTTCTTCGCCTGCTTGGTTTTGGTGTATAAGAATGCAACTGTCTTTTGCACATTTATTTTGTATCCCTAGATTTTGCCAAAGTCCTTTATCAGAGCAAGCATGTTCCCAGTGATTTGTAAGAGAAAACACAAACATGCAGGTTGCAAAACATTATACATAATAAATGACAGAATGTTGTTTGATCAATTGTGTCAGTTCAGAGTATGAAGCACAGTAGGACTCCAGCCAAATCTGAAACCCGCTCTGGAGTTCCATTGTCAGAAGAGTGCTTTGCTGGGCAACAGGGATTATTAGGCTTAAGAAAACACACCTAAATGCTACCTATTTCTGGGCTCAATTGGAGTCTGCTTCCTAATTACCCTAGGAGGTTGATCCAGGTCAAAGTTTAAAAAAAGGAGAGGAGATTGGCTCAAGGCTTCATGAAAAGTTAAAAACCCATGCCCTTTACTCTAACTGCAACCTTAAGCCCAAGATAATCTCATTCTGGAATTAATTTAAGCAGCCCAAATAATTTAAGACTACACATTGTACTTTTTTTTTTTTTTAGTTGGAGTCTCACTCTGTTGCCCAGACTGGAGTGCAGTGGCTGCTCCCAGCCACTGCAACCTCGACCTGCTGGGCTCCAGTGATCCTTCCACCTTAGCCTTCCAAGTAGCCAGAATTACAGGCAAGCGTGACCACGCCCAGCTGATTTTTTGGTTTATTGTAGAGATGAGGTCTCGTTGCCCAGAAATTCACTCACCTCAGCCTCCCAAAGGCGCAGGATTACAGACTGAGACACTGAGCCCGGCCACATTGTACTTTTTAAGGAATTTAAATATGTGAGACCCCAAAAAACATTACTAGGTCCATGTTTGTAAAATTCCAAAAAAAATCTTTCTCTCTAGGGAAGCTATGAGAAGAGAACACAGTCCCTTATAGTAACATGGTTTGTATCCTGGGAGATACAATATTAAAATTATTTCATGGGATCCACAAAAGGAAGCACTATTAGCAACATGTAATTTAAAACATAGATTTTCTCCTTTCCCAGAGACATGTTGCCCAATGTTAAATGGTACATTCACCTGAATGTGGCTAATTTGCTTATAAACCTATGTTGATGCTAATCAGCTGAAGGCCTCCACATTATCTGTGTAGTTTTATTCTAGTTAGGAGTTTGTCATAACAAATATTCAGAATTCTTTAAATTATAGCAAGAAAAAAATAAATAGACTCTAGTTCCATCCAGGTTGCTGCAAAATTTATGATTTTGTTCTTTTTTATGGCTGCATCGTATTCCATAGTGTATATGTACCACATTTTTAAAATCCAGTCCTCTTTTGATGGACAGCATGGTTGGTTCCAGATTCTTGCTATTGTGAGCAATGCTGTGATAAACATTCGTGGGCAGATATCTTTTTTATAGAGTGATTTGAGTTCTTCAGGGTATATTCCCAGTAGGGGAATTGCAGGGTCATGTGACTTCTCACAGAAACAAAGATCTGAGTATCACACATTCTCACTCATATAGTGGACCTTGATCATCCAATGTATTACCATAAGAAAATGACTGACAGTGGTGGGAAACTGTGCAGGGGGAGAAGGGAGATGGGATTAATAGTAGTAAACATCCATCAGGGGATGGGGAGACACCTCTTATCAACAAGGGTGTCTGAACAAAGCATATTTGTATACCTAATTCTTAACTGTACCCCACAATATCATAATAAAAATATTGATTATAAAAAAAAGAAAAAAAAAACAAGCTGACCAGGTTTTTGTTTGTCACCAAGTGGCAGATGTATTGTCTCATGCAAACAATTTGTCATACAAACAAATGAGTCTAACCCAACACACTTTTTTCTTTTGTTTATATATTTATTTAACTGTTTACGTATATGGAAGTAAGTAAATTGCTTTTGCAAAGAAAGGAGATTGCCAAATTCCCTTTGAAGGAAACTCTGAAAGATAACCTTAGATGTTCCCATTGATGTTAAAGAGAAAACACAAATGTGCATGTTGGAAATACTTTGGCATAATACATAATAGAATGTGATGTGATATTTGGTGCCAGTTCAAAGAACAGGGCATTGTTGAACTCATGAAAATTCTGAAGCATGCTCTTGGGTCCCCTTTTCCACATAGGCAATTGAGCTCATTAGGCTTAAGGAGAAACACCTGTGTGTTACTTACTTCTGGGCTTAGTTGGAGTGTTTCCTAATTACCGTGGGAAGTTGAATCTAGATCAAAGGTAAAAAAGACTGAAGGAATAAAGATTGGCTCAGGGCTCCATGAAGAGTTAGAACCTCATGCCTTTTACACTAACTGAAGCTTAAGGATTTCGATTATTTCACTCATGGAATAAATTTAGGCAAACCCATAGTATTTACGACTACACATTGCACTGTTTCATGGATGAAAATATTTGAAATCCCGAACAAAGTTGATATGTCAACTTTTTTTAAGTACAAAGAAAAGTTTCTTCTCCTAGAAGAGACACAAGTCCTTTATGGGAACTTAGTTTGTATAGTAAAGTGTTTCATTGGCAATATATATCATTACTGTGAAGGAGAAACACCCATGTGCTTACTATTTTTTAGCTTAATTGCCTCAGGAGGCTGAGTCTTGGTCAAAGGTGAACAACTCTGAAGGAATTAAGAGTTTGGCCAAGAAATTATCAGAGTTCCTTTAAAGCATAGACAAAAAAATAAAACTATCAGATTTTCCTGCATTTACCACACACAGGATGGATGCACCTATTGAAACAGTCTGAATTATAACCTTCTGAATCTAACACCACTCACATTTCTCTCTTATATTTTTATTTACCTATTTGAAAGTAAATACAACATTTTCACCAAGAAAGGAGTTTGCCAAATTGTCTTTGAAGCTGGAAGAAAACATTCATTCTTCCTAGTGGTGATGAGTAAAAACACAAATGTTCATAATGGCAGACTCTAGGCATAATCATTATGGTCTATTTTTGTCATATCATTTTTGTCATGTCAGGGAATGCATGGTGAATGACTCCAGTTAAGTAAAAAAAAAAAACTGCACTGGATTTATCTGGCCAAAGGACTGCTTTGCTCGGCAATATAAATCATTAGTCTTAAGAAGAAACACATGAGTATTACCTTCTCCTGTGCTTAATTGGAGACTGCTTCCTAATTACCTCAGAAAATTTGTGAAACCCCAAAGTCGCTATGTTCATTTTTGTAAAAGTACAGAGAGAAGGTCCTTCTCTCTATGCCAATTATGAGGTGAGAATACAATCCTTCACAAAGACATGCTTTGTATGCTTGGGGCTAGAGTGTTATGATTGTTTCATGGGGTTCACAGTTGGAAGCAATTTTAACAACAATCAAGTTCAAACTACTTTCTTTTCTTGTTCCAGAGATGTGTTGTCCAGTGGTAATCAGTATTGGAGTATGGGAAAGTCACCTAAAAACATATGTTGGTGCTTGTATGCTTAAGTCTTCCACATTATCTGTGTAGCTTCACTCTAGATAAGAGTTTGGCAAAGCAGATGTCAGAATAATTTGAGCCTGACAATATGCTCTTTTTTCATTTAATTATTCACTTATATAAAGTGTTGGAAGGAGTCCAACACTTTAAAAAAGAAAGGAGATTCCCAATGTGCTTTTAAAGCAAGCTGAAAGAAAACCATTGCTGTTCCTATTGATGTTAGAGAGAAAACACAAAAGCACAGGTTGTAAGACTCTATGCATAATAAATGACCGAATTTTGTATGATCAATTGTGTCAGTTCAGAGCACAAAGCATAACAGGACTCCAGCACAATCTGAAAACGACTGTGGAGTTCCCTTGTCAAAAGAGTGCTTCACTGGATAACAGGGATTATTAAGCTGAAGGAGAAACATATGCATGCTTTCTATTTCTGTGATTAATTGGAATCCACTTCCTAATTACCTCAGAAGGTTGGTCTAGGTCAAAGGTTAAAAATCAGAAGGAGAGGAGACAGGCTTAAGGCTTTATGAAAAGTAAAAAACTCATGCCCTCTAACTACAGCTTAAAACCCAAGATGTTTTCACACCTGGAATTAATTTAGACAAGCCAAAATAATTTAAGAATACACATTGCATTACTTAAGGAATTGAAATAAGTGAAACCACAAACAACTTTGCTAGGTCAATTTTTGTAAAACTACTGAATAATTCTTCTCTCTAGGGAAGCAATGAAGAGAGAACAGTCCCTTATGGAAACATTATTTGTATCCTAGGGGATAGAATGTTAAAATTATTTCATGGGGTTCACAGAAGGAAGCACTTTTAGCAAAATGTTGAAATAGCTAATGAAATATGCAAAATAATTACAATAACTTGCTTGACATAAGTAACCCCATTTTATTAAAATGCGCCATCTTAGCTGCCTGCCTAACCTAAAATTGACCCCCAAATGTATATGTGTGATTACTGTACTGTTCCCATAACTACAGACCCACAGCTTTGTTCCCCTGAACTGTTCATGCTGACCAATCATGCTGACCATTTGCAATACTCCCAAGCTACAAGTTCCATGTAATTGTATGTTTTGTTAACTGAAATCAAATGTTGCACCAAGAAATTGCTAAGAAATTATTACTTACAAAATTTCCCCTGCCACGTCCCTATAGTTTGTCCTTATATTTTGTACCTTTTGTTTTTAGTTCCTTGTTCCCTGCCCCTTTGCTATATAGCCAACCTGAAGATTTTACTGATATGAGGTTTTGCTAATTATATTCTGCTTCAAGAACTTTATGGCGAGAGCCTACTCTTGACCATGTGATAATAAAGGACTCTTATTATTAATTTGGACTTGGCATGCAGCTTGTCTCCTTCTCACAATCCAGTCATAACATTTGGAGGCCCCTGCAAGACATTCTGCCAGCATGAGCAGCTTCCTCACTCCAACCCTCCCTGGCTGGGAGGAAAGGTGTAAGGGAGATGCCTCCTGAGATTCTCAGGCCCCTTAACCTCTCATTTGGCTCTGAGGGGGTTGGAACAACTGCTGGCATCTACTGACTCAAAAAAACCTGAGCCCATCTACAGTCTCCTAGAAGGTAAGAGTTTATTTTTGGTTTTCTGTTTAATTGCTTGTGACTGCAGTTTCTGTTTCTGTTTCTGTTTTAGGAAGTCACAGTCTGACAAGTCCTCCCTTTGAACACTATTCATTAGGCCAAAATGTTGACTAAATAGAATCTTCTGATTTTCTACCCTGAGGTTGTTCCAGGGATACGTTTTCTGTCCTGAGATTATTCCAGGGATCGATAACTCTTCTGACTTGGTCCGGACGCACCCTGTCTGTCATTGTGTTTGTTTGTTTGTTTGTTGTTTGCTCGTTGTTTGTTATGGGTTCACAGAATTCACAACCTGTCAGTCTTCTGCCTGACGAGGCTGCTCCTTAGACACTGTTTGTTAAACCAAAATGTTGGCTAAACAGAGTGGGGTTTAGTATCTGGTTTCTGCTTGGGTACCCACTTTAACTTCTAACTGCCTGTGGTATTTCTATGTCCCTGTCATCTTTGGCCTCTTTCCCTGCCTTGCATTCTTGCTGTGACCTTTGGCACAGGGATTATTTCTGTTGCACTTTTGGACTGGTCAGTAAGCCAGAAACTTCTATTAGCCTTTGCTTATCTTCTCGTGGTTAAAGGTCTGATCCTCATTAGGTGCCTCCTGTAATTTACTGGTTTTGATAATATGGGCTCATGGGCTTCTGAGTCTTCTGGTCCCCTTGACTGTATAAAAAGAAATTTCTCTCTCAGGTTTGCAAAGGACTACAGCATCCATCTCTCCAAAGGCAGACTCCAGACTCTCTGTGAAAACAATTAGCCTGCACTTAATGTTAAATAGCCCTCCACAGAATATCTAAATGTTCATGCTACTTAGTCTGTTTGGAAGATTGTTACAGGGACCCCTGGTCATCCTGATCAGTTTCCCTTTATTAACCAATGGTTAAATTTAGTTCAACCCCCGCCTCCATGGTTAAAAATATGTTTTCTTAAAACTCAGGACCCTTCCTGTAAGCCATACTATATGGAAACAAAACTTTCAACTTAAAAAACAACAGGGTGCTATATACAAAGGTCCCTAACTCACTCTTCAAGGAAAAGTTGTTTTACCTGTTTCTCAAGAAAATAAAATCTTGCCAAAATCTATAAAACCATAGGTTTTAACCTCACTGGTGAAATCAATCATCTTCCCACCTGAGATAATTACCAGCAGCTCCTTTTTAACCCTATCTACTTCTAAAAAGCCAGAAGTGCATTAAAGTTGAAATAAAAAATCTGGCCTCAGTGGCTGGTACAAAAGAGAAAAGTCAAGAAATGTTAAAGAAGGTTTTTCCCTCCACTCACCCAGACTGGAACCCCAACACCTCTGCGGGGTCCAAGGCACTAAGTACCTATCACTGGGCTCTAGTAGCAGGTTTGAGGCAGCCCCAAAACCTATCAATCTTTCTAAAACTACTGAGATTCTCTGGGTACTCAAGAAATATCCAGGAAGTTTCCTTGAGCACCTCCAAGAGGCATTTTGAACTTACACCCCTTTGATCTCTCAGCTCCCAAGAATGCTCGAGCTGTTAATTTGGTGTTTGTGGCTCAGTCAGCTCCAGACATCCAAAAAAAATTTGCAGAAGCTGGAAGACTTTGCAGGAATGTGTATTTCTCAGCTGCTTGAGGTAACTCAGAAAGTTTTTGACAACCAAGATGCTGAAAAACAAAAACAGGCAGTACAGGCAGCCACTAGAGCTGCAAAAAGGCAGGCCAAAATCTTGGTAATGACCCTCCAAGCCCTGGGAACTGATTCCAAGGCTCCTCAATATCAGGTATTTACTGTACTAAATTTAAAGGATGCCTTCTTTTCTATCCCTTTGTCCCCTGTCAGTCAACCCATCTTTACTTTTGAATGGACAAATCCAGATTCAGGAAACGCCAGTCAGCTGACTTGGACCCAGCAACCACAAGGTTTCAAGAACTCCCCAACTCTTTTTGGGGAGGTCTTGCAACAGGATTTGTCAGGGTTCCATGCCCTACACCCTGAATGTACTTTACTCCAGTATGTAAATACCTCTTACTTGTGGCTGCAGACCTGGACACTTGTTTACAAGGTACTAAGGCTCTGTTTCAGCTCCTCCAAGACCTAAACTATCATGTGTCAGTGAAAAAAACACAGCTCTACTCAACTTAAGTCTCCTACCTGGAATAACAGCTAAAGAAGGGTAAATGAGGCCTGGCTTCTCCCAGAAAAGAAGCCATTCTTCAGATCCCCACACCAACCACAGAGAAACAGGTATGGGAATTTCTGGAGGTGGCAGGGTGTTGCCAGTTGTGGATCCCAGAATTTGCTGAAATTGCCAAACCCCTGACATAACCATGGCAAGAGACCAGCCCCTAAACTAAACTGCTACTGAGAAACAGGCATTCCAACAGTTAAAAATGGCTCTGACCCAAGCCTCAGCTCTAACTCTCCCAGATGTTACCAAGTCTTTCCACCTGTTCATTCACAAACAACAAGGAATTACAAAAGAGGTCCTCGCTCAGACCTTAAAACCCTGAAGGAAACCAGTACTTGCTTGTCAAAAAGACTGGACCCAGTAGCCTCTGGCTGGCCTTCTTGTCTCTGAGCCATTACCACTACAGCCACACTAGTTAAGGAAACATATAAATTGACTTTCAGCCAAAACCTGGCTTTAACTGTTCCCCATGCTGTTGAAACATTACTCCAAGGAGCCTCTGGCCACTGGATGTCAAATACGTGTATCATTCAATATCAGAGTCTTTTGCTTGACCAACCAAAACTAACTTTCTCTCCTACTCAGTATCTCAATCCAGCCACTCTGTTGCCTGGTGACAGTCCAAAATGCCAATGCATGACTGTTAAAAGGTATTGGACATCTCAGGCCAGCCTGCCTGATCTTCAGGACACTCCTTGAAGCCAGGTTGATACTAACCTATTCACGAATGGTAACAACCCGGTGAAAAAGGAAGTCTGCATGGCTGGTGCAGAAGTAACCACAGCTCATAATGTACTCTGGTCATTTCAAGGTACCTTGGATCAAAAAGCTGAGTTAATTGCTTTAACTCAGGCTCTGCACTGGGGAACAGGAAAATGAGTAAACATCTTCACCAACAGCTGATATGCCTTTGCTACACTCCATGTGCATGCCATGATCTACAAGAAATGAGAACTTCTTACCGCTGTGGGTAAGACTACCAAAAGCAAAAAGGAAATTTTGCCGTTTTAAAGGCTATATGGCTCCCCAAAGAGGTAGCCATCATTCATTACAGGGAACACCAGAAATCTGACACCCCAGAAGCAACTTCCTGGTGGACCAGGTGACTCAAGAGGCAGCAGAACTCCTAGTTAAACCCTTAACTATCTTACTAACAAAAACTTTTCCAGTTTCTTCTCTCCCACCACAGCCCAACTATACCCAAAAAGAAAAAAATGCAGCAAACCTGGCAGAAGCTCACAAAAAGTCTGACAACTGGTGGGTTAAAGACTCTAAAATTATTCTACCTGCAACCCTTGCACATACATTAGTAAAACAGCTTCATTCCACCACCCATTTGGAAGGTACCAGAATGACTGAACTGTTAAATCACTTTTATAGTATTAAAAATTTTAAAGGCCTAACCACCTAAGTGGCCAAAATGTGCCCTACTTGCACCTGCATTAACCCAAAAGGAAAACCAAAACTCCAGCAGGAATCAGGGCTCAAGGACTAAACCCTGGCAAAAAATAAAAAATAAAAAATTTTACTGAAATAAAACCCCCTCAGGAGGGGTACAATTTTCTACTGATGTTTGTAAATGCTTTTTCTGGATGGGTAAAAACCTTTGCCACAAGAAATAAAATCACACTTATGGTTGCAAGGTTTTTATTTAATAAAATAATTCCTAGATATGGGCTCCCCCTCTCTATTTACTTTAATAATGGACCTACCTTTACCTCGTCCATAGTACAGTTGGTTGGTAAAGCACTAAATATTAATTGGAAACTACATTGTGCCTACCAACCACAAAGTCTGAGTCAGATAGAACACATAAAATGAACTCTAAAATCTACTTTAACCAAATTAATAGTAAAAAAAACAGTAAAAAAGAAAAAAGCGTAAACCTTTTACCTTGAATTCTTCTCTGGACCTGATGCACCCCATATAAGACCAGGTTTACTCCAAATAAAATTATATTTAAAAGACCTCCTCCTCTGTTACCCCAGTTGGAAGATCCATCCTAAAAAAAATAACTAATTAATCTCTGTTAAAGTATCTCCACTCCATCCAACAGGTCCAGGCTGCTGTCCACTCTGGTATTCATGTTGTTTTGCCCACTCCATCTTCCATGCCTTGTCAGCCATTCCAGCCCAGAAACCTGGTTTTCATCAAAAAGTTCCAGGAAAAAAAAACTAACTCCTGCCTGGAAGAAACCTTTTATCATCATCATGACCACCCCAACAACACCCAAGGTCAATGGGGTACCGGCCTGGATTCATCACACATGAATCAAGAAAGCCAAAAAACAGACACTTGTTCCATCAACTGTGCTGAGGCAGCAAGGAACCCTAAATATCCACTCCCTCATCCAACAAAGAACAACAACCACCATTCAGCCAACTGGACTGCAACTGAAAACTCCAAAAACCCTCTCAAGATCACCTTTCAATGTACATCTAAACCATGAAATTCCAATAGACTGGTTACTAATTTTTTTTGAGCATTGTACTCAATCTTTAACCCTTGTTTTTGTTATCCCACTTGCTCTGGCCTTTGGCATAGGCCTTTTAATTGCAGCTCCTACAGATTAAAAACATGGTGAGAGGGCTCTGTTAAAGCTATTTTATCTTCCATGTATAAATTCTGTAAAACTTACACATGTAAAAACTTATTATAATTCCATACCCATAACCAAGAAGTCAATGAGTAAACTCATGTACAACTAAAAGGGGGGGATGAAATAGCTAACAAAATATGCAAAATAATTACAATAACTTGCTTGACATAAGTAACTCCATTTTATTAAAAATGCTGACTGCCTTATCTAAAATTGACCTCTCCCGATGCATACATGTGATTACTGTAACATTCCCATCACTATAGACCCACAGCTTTGTTCCCCTGAGCTCTTCAAGCTGACTGATCATGCTTACCATTTGCAATACTCCCTAGCTACAAGTTCCATGTAATTATGTGCTTTACTAACTGAAATAAAATGTTGCACTAAGAAATTGTTAAGAAATTGTTACTTACAAAATTTCCTTTGCCAGGTCCCTATTGTTCGTTCTTATATTTTGCTCCTTTTGTTTTCAGTTCCTTGTTCCCTAATCCCCTTGTTATGGAGCCAACCAGCAGATTTTATGAATATAAGTTTTTTGCTAATTATATTCTGCGTCAAGAGTTTTATGGCAAGAGCCTACTCTTGACCAAGCACTAATAAAGGACTCAATATTAATTTGAACTTGGTGTGCTGGCATATCTTCTCACAATTCGGTTTTAACAATGCAACATAAAATGTAGTTTTTCTCTTCCTTTCTTAGAGATATGTGGCCAAGTGGTAAACAGTGCATTCATCAGAAGGTGACAAATTTTCATACAAACCAATATTGATGTGAATCAGCTGAAGGCCTCCACATTATCTCTTTAGCTTTGATCTATGTAAGAGTTTGGCATAGCAGATATTTGGATTTCTTTAAAGCATAGCATACAAAAGTAAATTAACTAACCAGGTTTTTCAATCATTTTTCACTAACAAGTGACATTTTAGACTCAAGAAAGTCTAAAACATGCTCTTGAATTCATTCACTTTCCTCAAATGTACAACACTAGAAAATTGAGCACATTAGGCTTAAGGAGAAAAACATAGTTGTGTGTTACCCACCTTGGGGTTTAGTTGAAGGCTATTTCCTAATTACCTCAGGAGGCTGAATCTATTTTAAAGGTGAAAAAGACTGAAGAAATGAAGATAGGATCGAGGTTCCATGAAGAGTTAAATACTCATGCCCTTTACTCCAACTACAATTTAAGGCTTTACATTATTTCACTCATGGAATTAATTTAGTCAACCCCATAGTATTTATGACCACACATTGCATTGTTTCATAATGGAAATATATGAAATTCCAAAGTCTGTAAGTTTATTTTTGTAAAAGTAAATATACAAGGTCCCTTTTCCTATGCAAGTTATGAGAGAGAACACAGATCCTTATAGAAACATACTTTGCATCCTTTGGGCTATAGTATTATGATTATTTTGGGGGTTCAAATGTGAAGCAATTTTAGCAACAAGCAAGTCCAAAAATAGTTTTTCTCTTCCTGTCTCAGAAACATCCTGCAAAGTGGTAATCAGTGCATTTCCTGGAGAATGGCAAGGTCGCCTACAAACCTACATTAATTCTACCATGCTTAAGGTCTCCTCATTATCTGTGAAGCTTCACTCTAGATAAAAATTAGGCAAAGCAGATATCATGGTGTTTTTAGAGGATAGCAAGGAAAAAAATTTTCAAATTGACCAAATTTTTCTTCTTTAGAAAAATGACAGGTGGCAGATGTGTCCTCATATTTAAACAGTTTGAAGTATAACCAATAAGTCAAGCACCACACTCTTTTTTCATTCTTTCATTTATTTATTTAATTATGCATTTGGAAGAACTTCAATACATTAAAAAAAATAAAGTAGATTGTCAAATTGCCTTTAAAGCAAGCTAAAAGAAAACCTTAGGTGATCCCAGTGATGTTAAAGAGAAAACACAGCCAGGCTTGGTGGCTCAGCCTGTAATCCTGAACTTTGGGAGGCCGAGGTGAGTGAATTGCCTGAACTCACAAGTTTGAGACCCGCCTGGGCAACTTGGCGAGACCTTATCTCTACAATAAATTTTTTTTAAAAAATTAGCCAGGCGTGGTAGCGTGCTCCTGTAGTTCCAGCTTCTTGGAAGGCTGAGCTGGAATGGTTGCCAGAGTCCAGCAGGTTGAGGATGCAGTGGCTGGAAGCAGCCACTGCACTCCAATCTGGGCGACTGAGTGAAACTCCAACTCAAAAAAAAAAGAAAGAAAGAAACACAAACTTGCAGTGTTGGGAGCCGGCCACGGAGGCCCACTGAGCATTAGGGATCAGGAAGAGCCATTGACCCCGAGACCACTAGGATGCGTTCGGGAGCTATTGACCCCATTTCCTCCCCCTTTCTACTCAGCACTAACCAGATTAAGCTCCTGTGAGCTCAAAACATAAAAACTCTGAGACCGGGATGAACACAAGCTAACTTTAGAAGTTCATTGCTCCCATTCTTCTGCAAACTGCAGTTTTGGCTTTCACACAACTTATAATTCAAACTCGTGTCACATCTAAGAGCCTTAGTATTGGTCACAGGTTTCTGGGTCATGATCTTAGGATTTATTGAAGGTGTAAATTATAGAATATAGTTTTAGAAGACAGCCATTTTGTTGAAAGAATGTGGCTGAGTTACTTGCAGGTAGCCCACTGTGAACTTTGGACTGGGCCACATTCCAAACATTCTGGGATGGGCCACTTTTGCTTGTAAAGTAAATACTTAAGCTTCTATAGAATTGTTTAACTTGGCATAAATCTATCAGCTTAGGATGAAAAAGGTG
>NW_007232889.1:0-16908 GCF_000164805.1 Carlito syrichta
TTGATCCCTGTTTTGATTTCATCATTGACCCAGGAGTTGTTTAGCATCATGCTGTTTCGTATCTATGTCTTTGTGGGTTTTGGAGGGACCTTGTTGGTGTCAATGTTTATTTTTATTCCAATGTGGTCCGAGAAGGTGCATGGTAGAATTTCGGTCCTTTTAAATTTGCTTATGCTTGATTTATGGTCAATTATGTGGTCGATCTTAGAATACGTTCTATGTGGTGATGAGTAGAATGTGTATTCTGTGGTGTTTGGATTGAATGTTTTGTAGGTATCAATTAAGTCCATTTGGTCCAGAGTCACATTGAGGTTCCGGATCTTCTTGCTGATTTTTTGTCCTGATGATCTGTCTAGGGTTGTGAGTGGGGTATTAAAGTCCCCAGTTATGATGGTGTTAGAGTCAATATCTTTCTTTAGTTTTCCTAGAAGTTGCTTTATGTAAGTTGGTACTCCTATGTTGGGTGCATATATGTTTAGGATAGATATTTCTTATTGATGGAGTGAACCTTTTGTCATTATGTAGTGGCCCTCTGTATCTTTTTTCATTTTTGATAGCTTAAATGGTATTTTGTCTGAAGTTATGATCGCAACTCCTCCTTTCTTTTGTGTTCCATTCGCCTGAAAATTTGTTTCCCATTCTCTTACTTTGAGTCTGTGTATGTCCTGTCGAGTGAGATTGGTCTCTTGAAGGCAGTATATTGTTGCCTGATGATATTTTATCCATTTTGCCATTCTATGTCTTTTCAGTGGTGTGTTTAGTCCATTCACATTCAGGCTAATTATTGAAATGTGAGGTTCATCCCTATCATAGAGATCTTATAGAGTTGTTGTTCTTCCACTTGGGTATTTTTGGTCTTTCTTTTGGTTTTGGGATTGGTTCAGGTATATTTTGTTCTTTTCCCTTTACTCTTTTGAAGAGCATTGTTTTTTTTTCCTTTTTTCTCTGTTTAGTACTTTCTTAAGTGTTTCATGTAGAGGTGGTTTGGTGTCAGAATAAGTTCTTAGGGATTGGATATCTGGAAAAGATTTTAATTCTCCCTTGCTGATGAAGCTTAGCTTGGCCAGGTAGGTTATTCTTGGCTGAAATTGCTTATCTTTTAGGACTTTGAAGATAGGGCTCCAAGTTCTCCTAGCCTGCAGGGTTTCTGTAGATAAATCTACAGAATCAGCTGCTATTCTGATTGGTCTTCCATGGTAGGTGATCTGGGCTTTTTCTCTTGCTGCCTTTAGGATTTTGTCTTTTATGCCTACTTTGTTTAGGTGAATTATTATGTGTCTAGGAGTTGGTCTTCTCATTTGTTGTCTTACAGGGGTTCTCTGAATCTCTTGTGTTTGAATTTTGGCATCATTGATTAGATAAGGGAAGTTTTCTTGAATGATCTCATGGAAAGTTTGTTCCAGTGTGGTCTCTGTCTCTCTTTCTGCCTCAGGAATGCCAATTACTCTGTTTGGTCTCTTGAAGTAATAGCTCATCTCTTGAAGGTTTTGTTCTGTCTTTTTGAGCTTGTTTTCTGTGTTTTTAAGAGTTTGGGTTAGTTCTATATTTTAGTCCTCAAGCTCTGAGATTCTTTCTTCTGCTTGGGTAATTCTGTTTTCCATGCTTATCAGTTTGTATTATTTCATTCACAGTATTCGTTATTACTGTTATCTCAGATATCAGCTCCTTCCTAGTTTCTTCTTGTGTCTCCTCAATTCTTTTAAATCTCTCCATTAATGTCTTGATATCTAGGTTTGTAGTTTGAGACCCTTCATTCTGGGGGCTCTTCATTGTTTGCATTCTGAAGTCAGTTTTATCAGTGTCTGTCCTCCCAGGGATCTGGGAGAGACCTATAGTCTTCTTTTGGTTTTTCTTCATTTGTGTAATTTTTTCTCTCTCTCCCCCTTTCCCTCTCCTTCTTTAATTGTGTTTTTGAGGCAAGGTTGGGTTGCTTTTATTTCTCCTCTGCAATATCCTATTCTTCCTTATGAGGGTCTTCTGGCTTTGTTCACTTTTGAGGTTGGAGTGTAGGCTGCAATCTGTACTTTTTGCAGTTTTTAGGCTTAATTAAGAGGGAAGTTGTGGTTCAGATTGTATATGCTGATTCTAGCATCCACAAACAGGTGTATGAGCACCCTGGAACCTATTTCCCTCTGCCTTATAATCTGTCCGTTCAGAAGTATGTAGTCTTGGTTCGTTTGGAGAATCTCACAAGTTCACCTATGCCGTCGCCATCTTGTTCACCCGAGAATAAACTTTCGCCCAAACCTTGAATCTCCAGCAGGTGGTGTTATCTCTCACTCCAGATGGTCTTTATCTCAACTGCTCACCCGCCCCTGGGGGGAGGGAGATGTTGCCTCAAGGTGCATGGGAAGAGGCCCATGGCCTGGCAGCACTTCTTGGTGGTAGTAGACCTCAGCAGATCTTGTTTGAAGGGGCTTCAAGGTCTGAAGTTATGGATCACCTCAGACACAGGCCGTATGATATGTAATGGCTGCCTTGGCGGCAGCGGTTGCAACTCACCTTAGGCACTGATGGTGCAATGTGGAATGCCTGATTTGGTGGCGGTGGCAGCAGCAGCAGCAGCACTGGTGGCGGTGGCAGCTCGTCCACTGGCACAAGTGGTGTGATGTGTAATGGCTGCCTCTGAGTGGTGACTGCCTTGGAGGAGGCGGCGGCTCAGCTGCCTCAGAGGAGATGGTGGCTCGGCTGCCCTAGATGAGGTGGTGGCTCAGCTGCCTCGGAGGAGGCAGCCAGTGTTGTATTTTGAATTGAAGTTATATTTAAAGCAGTTTAATTTTTTTTCTAGTATTCACAAAATTCTTTCCAACAACATTATCAGTCAATTGAATAATATCAAGATAGCAGGAGTACTCTTGTGTTTGCATGTACTTTTTTGAGATGGAAGCTCCTTCAAAAAACACAATGGATCAAAAATGTCTTTATTATTCTCTCTTAACAGAAGCTCCATTTTCTTTTGTAGGGTGGAAATGGTTGACTTTAATTATCCTTAGTCATGTGAATATTTTGTGAATTTTTGCCTGGTCTTTTAAAAGAGTTTGTGGGGGAATGACCACCAAGTCTATAGCTCAATTTTAGTCATTCCTGTGTTCTGAAAGCTCAACATTTGATTTAATTGCTAAGGATGATTGCATCAGGGGAGTTTTCTGACTTGATATCTACTTTGCAAACCAATTAAGTTGGGGATTCTGGGGATGGAAAATGTAAATAACTTGAGGGCCAACTTGTATCTATTCTCTTATAATGGCAGTTCTTTAAATTGTGGTCATGGTTATTCCTTGAGATTCATGGGGAGCATATGATGTGACACATCAGAATATTGTCTCAGCTCCATGTGCTTATAGTCAGACAACAAACAACTCATGTATATGGATAGAGAAAGTAGGAAAAAAGAAAGAAATCGTATAGATGGCCTTGGTACAGTGGCCTTTTTATATGTTGTTGTCACATTGTTACTTAATTTAGGTAAGTCTTGAGTGATGTGTATTGGAGGAGAGATGTTCAGCTATGAAATCTAGAGGCTATGGAATGGTTTTGGAAAGTGTGAGAGCTACAGTACACAAAACTCCAAATTACACAAATAAGACAGTGAGGGAACTTTTAGTTATAAAAAGACTGCCTTGTCAATGTTAGCATTTTCCTGTGTCAGTGGGAACTTTTAGTGTTTCAAGAATTAATCTTTATGCTGGTTTTCTATAAAGAATATATCTAATGCCAAGAATAAAAAATTCAACTTCTTTTGTAATTTTCAGTGTAGATGTTTTGGGGAAGATTTTTCTTTTTTAAAATGTATACCAGAGTAAGGATTATGCTTAAAAAACACAAAACAAAACAAACCAACAAACTCAAGAGAAAGCCATGGAAGAGAATAGAAAACAGAAAAAGAAATCTCAGGCCTATAGGAGTACAAACAGCTGATTTACATAAGCATTTTACAAGGATGTTTAGGATTCAGATTCTGAACATGGATGACAGCAGCCTGATTCTCCATAATTCACGGAACTGGCTTAGAAGAGGCTATAAAGTTCTATCATGTCATGGCTTGGTGAAGATGGATTTACACGATCAGGGATATAAATGGCTTTGAGTGAGTCGTTAGTCATAAGATCCACAATTCTTCATAATTGACATGGCTTCCCCTTGTCATTCAAACAGACAGCAGTAAGGACATGGGACTGCTGCCATTGTCACAGCAGCCCTTGGAGTCCACATGGAAGCCACTGTCAGTATTCTGAATTCTGTGCAGGAAAGCACTGCATGCCTCCCAGACTGTCTGTGTGCAGCTGTGGTTTTGGATGTTTTGTGTCATTTTAGAAACCATGGCTGGAGTACCTGCTTTACACTGCTGTCTCTCAATTGTGTGATTTGGAGGACAAAAGATGAGAAATTCCCCACCCCACTGTGTGACTTGGGTTCACACTTGAACCTGTATTTTGAGAAAAGTGGGGAATGTTGTCATATCACTCATTATGGTTTAGCCTTCACAGGCATTTTCTAATGAGGAGAAAGGAAAGTGTGTTCCCTTGTATTTAAAATATTTTGAATGGACTACTGCAGCCTACCTTCCAGGAAACCATGGATACTTGACATCTTCTGAACGTGTCAGACACAGGAAATTTATATGTCAGAACATTAGGAAAATTATAGAGAAAGGAGAAGGGGAAACCTCTGAGTGAATTGGTTTATGTGTGTTGGTGTCAGTGGGAAGGGTGAGGTTTTTGGTTCCATTGCTATATGTCATGTATATTTTTTAAATGTGACCTAAATGTAAAGGCAATGCTAACACCAAACAAAGACTTTTACATTAAGTTTGAAGTTAGTTTTGGTATATTGTTGGACATTTTTAATAGTAGTACAAGTTGTAAAAATTATTGTGAAGGTTAGTGGTAGTTAAGAAAGTTAGTGGAACGACTGCATAAGATTCAGGTAAGAGCCCTGTTGTAGCTTTGACAGAGCTGGGCTGTGGTAATGCAGGTTTTAGCTCAGGATGGATATGATTTTACTTTATTTTTTTTAAGATGGAGAAATAAATGAGGCATGCATTCATGTTTTTCACCTAGGCCATATGGAAGACTTTTCAGTGATGTAACCGTTAGGCTGGAGAAGCTTTTCTGTGGAGCTGCCCTGTGGTGCTGAGAATAAGTTATGAATGCTGCACTGTTTTCAGTGCAGAGGGCCTTGCCGGGAAGGGAGTGGTGTGCCTGGGCCCCAGCTATTGAGAAGATGGCTAGTCAGGGATGAAAATGTCTTTCATGAAACTATAGCTAACTTCCCTATGGCACATTACCATAAAGCAGAGAATGTTTTTAAAACCAATAGTGTGAAAATAAGCACAATACCTCACAAAAGTCAGAAGGCTTTATTTTAAAGTATGCATGCTGAGTGACTAAAAACATACAAGTTTGTGTCAGATTTTTTTGGGGGGGAATTGGTCTAAGCAATTTTCCTCTCTCCCCCTTTCCTTATTTACAGCTCTGATTTCTTTTGCCTTTTGGTTACAACTACAAAAGATGTCTTCTGAGACAAATGCTGGTATGACATCAGGACGAAGGAATGCCCAGACTAGTCCAGCATGTTTAAAAGCATCAGCTGCTTGAAAACATGTTACATTTTTTCAAGATGGATTAAAAAAATTAAGGATGATCTCTGAGAGTAAAGAGTTAGTTTCAAACCTTTGCAGAAGTTTTTGTTACGTCCACTGATTAAGAAACATACCGAAATTGGAATTGAATTTTAAACACTAGTCCTCTAACATTTTTCTCAAGCAGAAAACTTGCCATGGTTTTTATAAAACAATTATAATAACTATTGACAGTAACACAGTAGGACAGCATAAAGTTGTAAATTTTATAAAAATTTCAAACTTACAATTGTATTTTTAAAAAACTAAATCTTTGATTTTAGATAAAATAGTTTTACAAATTTACAAGACACATTAAAATGATTGTATATCAAAAATATTTTAGCCGGGCTCGGTGGCTCAGCCTGTAATCCTGAGCTTTTGGGAGGCTGAGGTGAGTGGATTGCCTGAGCCCGCACGTTCAAGACCTGCCTGGGCAGTGAGACCTTATCTCTACAATAAATCAAAAAATCAGCCGGGCGTGGTAGCGCATGTCTGTAATTCCGGCTACTTGGAAGGCTGAGGCAGAAGGATCACCAGAGCCCAGCAGGTTGAGGCTGCAGTGGCCGAGCAGCCACTGCACTCCAGTCTGGGTGACAGAGTGAGACTCCAACTCAAAAAAATATATATATTTTAAATTTTCTTTTGCTCTTCCTAGATATTACCATGACTTAATTTGGAGCATTTTTATGAAATTTCTTTACTTGGATAAAGTACATATTAATTAAAATAATGACTAAACATTTTGTCATGGTTCAACATATGAAAGAAACATGCTTCTTATTTTTCCTTTTTAATTATCAGTATCCTTATAGGTAAAGTTAATTACTTTTATTAATTTCTACTCTTGGTTCTATATCAATAGAAGAAAATGGAAGTTCTGGAAAAAACATTTAACAAGTGCAATTTCAATAAAATATATCAAAATGCCAATATGTAAATATTCAAATCATATTTAAGAAGTCATTGATTTGGTGATTTATTGCCAATATATTTAAGAATTATAATGACCGAGTATTAAAATTCTCCATTAAATTATGGCATGAAGTATTAATCATTATGTAGTAGATGGTCAAGCTGTTTACATCAAGAAAAGTATTAGTGGGTCAAAGAATTTCTGCCTGTATTAGAATGGAAATCACTAAACATTAAAAAAAGGAAAAACTGAGAAAAGAGATGGCTGGGTCATGTGGGCTGAGCACAACAAGGCCAGGGAGTGCCTCGTCTTTGTCCTGGGGCTTTTCAAAGTGTACCTTGTGAGCAGGAAAAGGCAGTGTATGAGAAAGGAGAGTTTGCTCACTTAATTGGATCTGGAAGCATCAGAATTGACTGAGGCTGGCAAAAGACAGCCTCTGTCTACTTCATCTGTGTGCTTTCTGGAAGATGAGTCATTTGAAATGACAAGAACTCCGGGATGAGACAGACCTCTCGCTTGTACTTGTATCTTGAGTGCATGCCCACTAATGACTTTTTCTTGGGGGCAAGCACATCACTGCTTTAATATTATAATGAAATGGGAAAAGTTTATAGATGACGAAGGTACAGCAAATCACTTTGTTCTACTTTTGAATACGTGTTTCATTTTAACGGTGAATTGAAGCTATTTACTCCTCAATAGTTGTTGCTTCTTTGACTTTACTTCTGATGGATTTTCTACTAATCAGTTTCTCTATAACAAGTATGTACTTGAAATTTGTGTAGGAATATTATATAAAATTTGGGAATTTTATAGTTGTTCATAGCATTTAGGATGCTTTGGGAGTCATAGAAGCCCTCCTAGTTGAGCATTTGACACGGTTAATCTGGTGACCATGTAACTGAAACAATTATTATTTTTACTCTATAAAACTGCCTTTTCTATATGTCCATAGCAGATCTTTGTCAAAGAAAATACTCTATAGGACAGTTTTCTTTAATCTTTCATCTTCTCAATAAAAATAAATTATAAAAGTTCCTTTTTGTATATGACAGCAGTTTAGAAACAGACAAATCCAATACATTAACAGTGGTGTATTAACATATAGTAATGGATAAGAACTGGTGAATTCATAACCATGTGTATGATTAAAGGTTTCAATTGGTCTGTTATTGTATAAGAAGAATGAGAAAATTTTGTATTTATATGATACCTTTCTTATGATGATGCTGGAGGTTGAATCTGGTTTTATACCATCAATGGGCTGCATCATCCTTAAATGTCACAAATCACAGTGGCAAGTAAGTAGACCAGACACATGTCTCCTTTGTCTTCATTGTCACACCACTGATGTCACTTGACTTGTGTTCTCCAAAACTTCCCTAGGGTTTACTAAATGTCTCAAATATCTAATTTGTACCTCTCAGGAAGACCTTTCAATTTATATGTTCCTCTAGAATTATTTATTCTGGGTCTCCAATTGTGTAACCCATGGCCGAACTCCTGTAGACATCTTTCCTATTATCTAGTCCTTCAGCACCAATGTATTAAGTGCTTCTATATACTGCAGCTACTGAACAGGTGCTAGAGATCACAGATGAACTAGACATGATATCTTCTATCTGGGATCTCCCAGTCTGAGTGTGGGGAGGGGCAGGAGTGGAGACAGACATACGTGCAAAGCAGCAGTTGCAATGAGTGTGATGTATGCTGTGTGATGTATGCTGTGTATACAAGATATTCTGGTGGCATAGTATTGGGCCTCTAGGCTCATTATGGAGCCTCAGGAGTAGGTGGCAAGAGCAGTCTTTAAGTTTTGAAGAATGAGAAAGAACTAGGCACATGGATAAATTGGAGAAAGACATTCCAGGGAAAGAGGCAGAAAGCCATAGGGAAATCTGTATGGGTTACTGTGACTTGACATATACAGTCATATGACAGGAAATGAGGCTGTATTTTGAGAAGACACTGAAGCTTGTATTTTTATGCAATGAATTTTGACCTTTGCTTTCTACTTCCTATCGCAATGCCTGTGAACTGAATTCAACTGAAAGAACTACAAAGGATCAGCTTGGGAGTGAGCTAGCTAGATTTCAGTTTTAGAAAGATGACTCTGGTGGTGATGTGGAGGTGAGGAAGGAGATTAGATCAGAGGAAGGAGATATAATTGTGAAGCTCCTCCAGTCCTCTAGTCAAGAGATGGTATCCCAATCAAAAGCACTGTGAAAAGAGATGAACTTGATAAATTATAGGAGGTAACTCTGCATAAATTAATTAGTGAATGTGTGTGAGAGGTGAGGAAGGTAGAGGCAGTCACAATGAGCAGAGGTTGGGTTTTGACTCAGTACATTGTGTTTCTAGTCCCTGAAACAGGGAATGTAGGAAAAGGAGAAAATTCATGCCAGAAGACAAGTCTGGTTTTGGATGTTTTGAGACTGAGGTATTCCATTAAAAAGTGAAATGGCAGAAACTCAAATATTTGCAGACTAATCCAGAATATGAAAAATAATTGTATGTATTTGATAAGAAAATTCTTATGGAATGATTGAAAAATTGTATAGATTAGACTTCATTACATTTTAAATGACAAGTATTGACTTGTCCTTTAAATACTTGTCAATATCCCCCTACTGGGAATATACCCTGAAGAACTCAAATCACTCTATAAAAAAGATACCTGCACACGAATGTTTATCGCAGCATTGTTCACAATAGCAAGAACCTGGAACCAGCTATGCTGTCCATCAAAAGAGAACTGGATTAAAAAAATGTGGTACATATACACGATGGAATACTATGCAGCCACAAAAAAGAACAAAATCATGAATTTCGCAGCAACCTGGATGGAACTAGAGTCTATAATACTGAGTGATCTCTCACAGATACAAAGATCTGAGTATCACATGTTCTCATTCATATAGTGGACCTTGATCATCCAACGCACTACCATGGGAAAATGACTGACAGTGGTGGGAAACTATGGGGGGGGAAGGGGAATGGGACTGATGGTAGTAAACATCTATCTGGGGACGGGGAGACACCTGTTATCAACAAGAGGGACTGAATGAAGCATATTTGTATACCTAACCCTTAACTGTACCCCACAATATCATAATAAAAATATTGATTGAAATAAATAAATAAATACTTGTCAATACTTGACAAGTATTGACTATGATTATTTTAAAACCATACAGCACAAGAGGAAGCACCCTAATTATTATAAAAGTGAAAGGATGAGTAGCAGAAACAATTCTTTTTGTTGTTTAAAAATTTCTAAATAGGCTAATGTGACTATATATAACCCTGTACTTGAAGTTAATGAATATGTATGCTACCATTATTCCTTTCCCCTTGTTGCCTATGTTTTTTTTTATTTTTTTAGTAACAATGGAAGGAAACCAGTGGGCAAATTCAGTAGGTTGAGGAATAACTTGAAGGGAAGTGACCAATTAAAAAACTTGAAAACTTGGAATGAGTTTAGTTTTCAAAAAGTCATTGGAGGATTAATTCGTTTGGATTCAAGGTTTGTTCTCGGTGAAGTTTATTACTGAATACTTATTAGGATCAATAAGATAGGGACATTATGGTTATATATGCCCAAGAGAGGTATATTTGTGATAATTTTATGTTAAAAGTTGATTTTCTTGGTGCTTCCCCAGAAAGGCTATCTAGTTATTGAGAGTATACTTCCAGCAGAATTGAATCCTATGTAAAATGTAATCTGAACATGAGGGTTAGTGTACTCCTTTAAGACTATCTTAGAGGTCCTCACTCTGGGAGAATGAAGATTCACAAGGGATACCTGGCCCTTTGGTAAAACATAGGTCTGTGTCTAGCTTTCTGTCCATCTACCATGGTTTATCTAATAGCGTGAGTAGCATCTTTCTTTGAAGGTAGGGCAATGTAGTGGTGGTGTTCTGGATTCTTTATTTATGTACTTGTAATGGCAGTGGAGCCCAAATGTAGGTAGAATTCTTCCCTTTGGCAATCCAAAGCTATAAAAAATAACACAAATCATTCATTTGCTGACTACATGACCAACAATATCAATCACAGTTACTTTACTTTCCATCTCTTAATTTGCATCATTCAGATCATAACCCATGGTTATTTTAAAGCAATTTGGATTGTAAATGCTATTTCATAAATTAACATTACAAAATACCACTCAAGTTTAGTTTAAAAAAATACTATTGCACTTCCCTTTGGACCTCACAGTAAGGCATCCATTGCCTCGGTAATTCGACTGTGTCTGGCACAGGGTTTGTCACTCAGCTTTGCCAACTCAGAAGTCTGATGTTGTCAGCACTCAGAGTACAGATATGTCTCTCTCGGGTGGACTCACATTAACTACATTCATGAGGCTAATAAAACCAAATCATTCATTTACCATGAGAAATACAATCATGCAGATGGAATGCTTGTCTTAGCAAGACCTAAATATTCTTTTTTGAAATGAAGAGCCAGATCATACCCAGTGAACATGAGGTCAGAATGGGGGTGTTGGATGAATCAAACAATGTTAGCTTAATGCTACTATCTGCACATTAACTGGTCAATAAGACTAGACTTTAAAGTCTTTATTAACCAAGGATATTCCTCCTTGAATAGTGGCATAGAAGGGCACATCCAGCATTTGTTTTATTTTCTAAGTAGTATCTGTGGTTAAGGAATCTTTTTGTGACTGTCATATTCTTTATTTTGGTCATCAGGTAGTAGATCTTGATGACTTGGAAACCATCCTGTTTCTTTAAGATAATTTGTCAATTTCTGCTCTGGTATGTTATTGTTATGGTAAAAATTTCATCGGTCAGTTTAATTTCCAGGTTTTTGGAGTATGCACTGCTTACCTTCCAGGATCAGGCAGTGTCTAGAACTGAAGTAGTAGCAGATGAGCAGCAAAGGCTGACTTACTGCTTGTCCCTCATCTAGGAACCACACTTGTCATAAAGTCTGGCATGAGACTGTCTGGCAGGTACATGGCTGTAGTTATTGGCATTTTAGAAGTATAGGAGAAAGTAGGGAACCAGTAAGTATATTGACCATATTTTCTGAGGCAAATATCAAGGCACAAGCTATTTTATACCTTAATGTGCAAACACTAAACATTAATTATTATTATTTAAAGATTATATGAAATGTACATAAAATCAGGATTAAATTCATAAGAGAGAGGAATGAGCCAAAGGTGACTCCAGAGTTTTGCTTAACTAGACAAATAGTGATATCAATAATCAAAATTGGAATATTGCAGTATGGAACTGGTTTGATGAGGAAAATGATGGTTCTCTTGAGATTATGCAGCATTTGATTGATGTGACTGTATTAAAGTAAAAATGCTCAGAGATCTTCAAAGCAAGAACTGAGCTGGGTGAGAGGACAGGGATGCATATGTAGTTTTGGGACTAGCCAGTTTTAGCGGTTTGGGAGTAGAAAAAATAAGAGACTCTATGAAGAAAATAAAAAATGACCTTTCAAGGAGGCAGCTGAAAAACAGGGTCAGGAAACCCAAGGAGGTGAGAAATTCTAGAGAAAAATGTAATCAAATGCAATCAAATTCCCTGCTTTGTTTAGGGACATAAGATCTAAGGTAGTGAGAAATTTAAGAGGAAATTATAAGCAAATGCACAAAGTGAAAAAAAGACTTTGTACCTAGAAATGACCACTGAATTTGATGATAGTGTCAAACATGACAAAATATCCATTTATTAACCATTTTGTATTTTTTTGTATTTTTATATTAATTCAGCCAAGGGTTATTTTTCATTTGACAGGCAGAAGTACTGGGTGTTACTAACAGATTATGGCTTTTACTTCCCACAGTAAACTAATCATTCTCTCCAATGCATTCTTTTGGAACTTGATTTTAATTTTGAATGAAGGTGAAGTTATTAATTTTTTTTTTTTGAGTTGGAGTCTCACTCTGTCGCCCAGACTGGAGTGCAGTGGCCACTCCTGGCCACCGCAGCCTCGACCTGCTGGGCTCCAGCGATCCTTCCGCCTCAGCCTTCCAAGTAGCTGGAACTACAGGCATGCGCTACCACGCCCAGCTCATTTTTTTATTTATTGTAGAGATGAGGTCTCTCCAAGTTGCCGAGGTGGGTCTCAAACCCGCAGGCTCAGGCAATCCACTCACCTCAGCCTCCCAAAGGCGCAGGATTACAGGCTGAGCCACTGAGCCTGGCTGAAGTTATTAATTTTTAATGAAAAAAATAGAAAATTAAAATATTGCTACCTTTTATAAAGACTGATATATCTTCCTAGCTCCATAGATGTAGTCAAATTTTGATCAATAAAATGGTAGCGTGAAATTATATCCAGGTTTTTTTGGCATTATCACATGCTCTATTTAATTAAACACTTTTGTTTGCATATACAGGATCTTAGCTTATCATAGCCCAGAAGGAATTTGAAGAGGAGGATTTTTTAAGTCAAATTAATTACCTTCTGCCCTGGGGAAAGGGAACCAACAAGTTTGCTGGGATATCATCCTTGGAGGTTTTTTTTGTTTTTTGTTTTTGAGTTGGAGTCTCACTCTGTCGCCCAGACTGGAGTACAGTGGCTGCTCCCGGCCACTGCAGCCTTGACCTGCTGGGCTCCGGTGATCCTTCTGCCTCAGTCTTCCAAGTAGCCAGAATTACAGGCATGCGCTACCACACCTGGCCAATTTTTTGATTTATTGTAGAGATGAGGTCTCGCCTGCCCAGGCGGGTCTCGAACCCGCAGGCTCAGGCAATCCACTCACCTAAGCCTCCCAAAGGCATGGGATTACAGGCTGAGCCACCGAGCCTGGCAATCCTTGGAGTTTTGCAGATTAAAAGGTGATAGAGAGGCTGGTGTTTTCCAGGGGAGGGAGAGGAAGGGGGTATGGAGTGGGATAGGAAGTTATTTATTATTTTGTACCATATGCTATATTATGAATCCCGTGAATACTGTAAGTATACAAGTGTACTGAATATCCACTATTGAGGAAAAATGTAAATGGTTTTGGCATTCCACAGCACTTCACTATATTGTGTGTTAGAACAGCATCTTGAAAACTGACTCTGTATATTAAATTAATATCTTGTAAACAAAAATTGATAGGTCAATGCTAGTCATTATTTTTTTAAAAAAGACAAAAATAATATGTCAAAACTAAAATAAATAAATATAGTAAACCCTTATAACTTATAGATTAGAGCCCAAAATATTTTTTCTCCAGGACAAATGTTAATTTAAATGAATAAAAATGAATTGATATAAAGAGAAGCTAATCTTTGACAGGGTTTGCAAAATAACTCCTTGCTATTGGACCCTTAAATTTAAACATTTTGAATAGCCTTGTCATTCCAGTATTTATGTTTTAAATATTTAAGTACTTAGAGTTCCTTGAATCAAGATTCTGTCTTTGGAACAATTGTTTATTAAAGAAACAAGTAACTATTGGAAAGCACTATAAAGACAATTGAGAAAATGAGGACCATTTTAGTAGGAACCTAAAGCTGGAACAGTTCAGCATAGAAGGAATATAGGTTCCAGCTCTCATCCCTTGACCAGAATTCCTATTGACCCCTTGTACATCTTTAGAAAATATGCAGCTCTCTCAATCAACTGCTCTAACTCCCTCCCTTCACTAGGGTACTATCCTTGTTCTGCATCCTACTTAGTGACCATACCATTTGTCCAGTTCCTTAAGCTAGAAACCTGAGAGTCACATTTAACTCTTCCTCTCATGGTATTTCTACCTCCTGTTTGCTTCTCATTCTGCTGACTTCTCTTTTCCCACCGTCAGGGTTCTAGCTCAGGCGCTGCCGTCTTTCATCCACATAACTATTATGGAATAGCCTCCTGACTGCCTTCATTCTCTCCACGGGATAGCCCCTTTAAAAACGTTCACTGATTCAGCCACTGTGGAAAGTGGTTTTGTGGTTCGTCACAAAGTTAAACTTAGGATTGCTGTCTGACCTAGCAATTGCTCTTGTTGGTATATACCTGAAGGACATGAAAATGTGAAAGATGTGAAACAAGTCCATATTCATACATGTTCATAGCAGCACTATCCACAATAGCAAAAAGGTGAATACAGCCCAGATGCCCATCAACAGGTGACTAAATAAAGAAATTGTGCTCTAAACATAGTCAGCTGTTACTCAGCCAAAAAAGATATGAAGTGCTGACACATGTACTGATGTGAATGAATCTCAAAAACATGCTCAATGAAAGGAGTCAGATGCAAAAGGTCACATATTCCACGATACCACTTATTTGAAATATTTAGGATAGGCAAATTCATAGATACAGAACTCAGACTGGTGGTTGCCAGACAATAGCGGCAGCAGGGAATGCAGAGCAACTGGTTAATGTGTATGGGGTCTCCTTTAGGGGTGATGCAGATATTTTGGAATTAGATGGAGGTGGTGGTTGCACACCTCCTTCAACAAATGCCACTGAGTTGCTCACTTTAGAATTATTAATACTCTATTATATGAATTTCACCTAAGTTAAGAAAAACAACAACACATTTTCATTGGCTCCCCCTTGTGTACAAAATGAAACTTGCTTCCCCAACTTCCTCTGGAAGACCCTTCACAATCTGGCTGTAAGCTAATGACTTAGCAGTTTCGGCTATTCCTTCATACAGAGTCTCTTTCCCATCTAGAGACGAATAGCTGCTGCTGCCTCAAAATTTTTTATTCTTTTATCTTTCTCTACTTTGTTTTTTAAGTTAAATTTTATTATTTTAGTTTAGTTTTTTTTAGAGTTGTGGGGTAAAAGTGAGGATTTACCACATAAGTAAGTTGCCTGCAGGTGTAGTTTGGGCTTCGAGCTAGCCCCCTCTCCCCCAATAGTGGACCAGGTACCCAGTGTGTTGCCAGGTTTCTCCCTCCTTCCTATCCCCCTCAACCCCTAGTAATGTCCAGCATCTGCTGATTCCACCTTTGTGTTTGTGTGACCAGTGATCAGACCCCACTTATGAGTGAGAACATGCGGTATTCAGTTCGTTTCTGTGATGGTTCACTTAGTATGATGGTCTCTGACTGCATTCATGTTGCTGCGAAGGCTATGATTTTGTTCTTCTTTACATCTGCGTAATACTCCATCGTGTATATGTACCACATTTTCTTTATCCAATTCACTCTTGATGGGCATCTGGGTTGTTTCCATGTTTTTGTTATTGTGAATAGTGCTTCAATAAACATATGTGTACATGGTGGCTCATGCTTGTCATCTCAGTGCTTTGGGAGCCAGAGGCAGGAGGATTGCTTGAGTCCAGGAGTCCAAGATCATTCTCTACTTTGGCTTGTGCTGTTCTCTCTGTCTCCTTTCTTGTAAAGCCCAGCAGAATCCTTTGAGGAAGAACAGAAGTGCCAGCTCCTCTGTGAAATAGCCCCAACTCTTGTACTTCTCGAGGGAGTAGCATCTTTTCTCCCCAATTCTGGTCACCCTGACTCCTGGAAGCCCCGACACAGTCTGCTTCACACCGTGTTGAGTGTCATTGTGTCCCTGCTTCATCCTGTCATTATACTGCCTGCTCCTTTAGGGCGGGAACCCTATCCTTTTTGTGTTTCTATTCCTCATGCCTGGTAGAGTGCGAGGAACATAGTGGGTACTCCAAATTTGTTTTGAAACAGTAATTTTGTTTTTGAAAGAGTAATTTTTGCTTTTTAAATTTCAGCTATTGGCTGTGGTCAAAAAAAAAAAAAAAAAAAAGCAAGTGGAACTTCTTTTCTTACCTTGATGTACAATAGGACTAATGTGAGGAGTTAGATGAGGATTATTATAAATGGCTTTTTTCTTGTCTAAAACAGTTATATTTGCTAGATGAGTACTCAATGCATATTTCCTTTCTTTTTTTTCCAGTGTAAGAAAATTTTTCAGCTTTATTTTTACAAAACATTTCAGATTCCCTCAGATCACACATATCAATAGGCATAATGTACATATACTGATTTTATACTACATGTCAAGTCTCAAATTCCCAATCCTAGGTAAGATTTCAAGTTGAAAAACACAAGTGCCAATCCTTAAACTATAGGTAGCATTTTAAACAAAATTAGTTTTCAGCATTTAAGTGAAGTGCGGCTTATTCACTTACACTTAATCAAAAAGAGACTTAATTCTAAGAGTATTTAATTCAGTCAAGTCTGTGATTCCAAGCTCACGTGACAGTGTTATGCTTGTCAAAAACAAGAAAATGTAAGTGGTACATTTCAGGATATACTAAATTTTTGGGTAATCTCTAACTGCACTCAATTTTTAGAACTTGTTTTGGAGTTCAATGAAACAAAAGAATTCGAGAGAAGAGCTCTGACTCTACTTCCAGGGTTGCAACATAATCATTCTCTCTGGGTACAAAGGTACATTATTACAACACTGGTGGTCCTTA
>NW_007232890.1:0-5560 GCF_000164805.1 Carlito syrichta
CCCACAGCTGAGGCCTATGAAGGCCTATTCAGAAGGTCGCCTCTGAGACAAGGATATAACATCAAGTGTGTACATATGAATAGTAACCAGTGTATTATAAGATAACAGAATTTTCAATATTAGGAAGTGACAGTCTAAAATAAAATCTTATTATATCCTATGAAAAATGCACAGCAGAATTATTTTATATCTCTTTTTCTTTCTAAACTGTTTTTCTTCTTAAGATTTTTAACTGTTATTCCCGGGTAAATTGATTGATTAGCTTTTGTTCCAGTATGTAGTTTCATTTGGGGTTATGATTAGATGTTATAACGGTGATAATAGTTGTATTATGTTGCTTTTGGTCAAGCAGAACGTTCTTGGTTTTTGTACGTGCAGTAACTTTCAGCTTGCTTCAGTCCCCGGCTGTCGTTATGGCAACTGTGCAGTTCATTGTTTTAAGTGGCATGGCAGGTTTTGAGACGTAGGTAGTTTCCATGTAATAGGCAATCAGATTTAGGTTTTAGGTTAAAATGTCATTAAATTAAGTTTTATAGAACATAGAGTAAGTTCATAATTTTTTATACTTAGTACTAATGATAAGGTTTATAATAGATTATAGTAGGATAATAGTTGTATTAGAATTTAGACATGATATTATAAGATAAGTAATTAATAAAAGTATAAAAACAATAGTTTAGATATTTGAGATTTATAGAAGTTGTGATAAAATTTTAGGTTAAGGATAAGTTCATAGGTAATTAATATACAATCATAGGGCAGTACAGAAATGTAGTAGGTTATAAGAATTATAAAAATAAAATAGTATAAAATTAAGGTAATAAAATTAAGTCATTTAAGTAAACTTATAGATTATAGTATAGTGTTAAGTTAATAATATTAATCGTCAAAAATATTAAAAGTTAGTAAAATTGGATTGAACTTAGAGTTAACTTGGAAAGTTTTTAAATCAGGGCTTAGAACTTAGAGTATAATATGAATGATTTATTGAACATTGTGGAGAACATTTTGAACAATCTGTATTGAAATTGTGCACCTGTGATTCATATATCATGGAATTGTAATTGTTCACTGGGAACCTGAAAGTCTTGTGATGGTACATGATTTGTAAAGCGTGTTACACATCAATGAATTTGTATGCCCCCAGCAAGTAATTGTCACACTGCTGGAGATTATAGAAAATGGTATATAAGTTGGAAAAAGTTTGAATAAAATTGGCTTCAGTCTTGGCCAGACTGTCCCCAGAAGAGCTGCCTCCGTGTGGTTTCTTCTCTCCGTTCTGATTCACCGGTGTGGTCCTAACCTCCCCTTGGTCAGTGCAGGTCACCGACACCAGCTGACTTTAAAAAGTGGCTAACGAGCTAGCTAAAAAGCCAGCTGACTTAACAAGCTGGCTTAAGGGGAGAGTTAACAAGCCAGTCAGCTGACTTAACTAGTGGGCCTAAGGTAATGAGCCAACTGACTTAACTAGCTGGCCTAATGAGCTAGCTAATGAGCCAGCTGACTTAATTAGCTGGCCTAACGAGGTAGCTAATGAGCCAGCCAGCTGATCTAACTAGCTGGCCTAATGAGCTAACTAAGGAGTCAGCCAGCTGACCTAACTAGCTGGCCTCATGAGCTAGCTAATGAGCCACTCAGCTGACCTAACTTGTTGGCATCATGAACTACCTAACGAGCCAACCAGCTGACTTAACTAGCAAGCCTAATGAGCTAGCTAACCAGCCTACCAGCTGACTTAACTAGCTGGCCTAATGAGCTACCTAACGAGCCAGTCAGTTGACTTAACTAGCTGGCTTAACTTGGTAACTAATGAGCCAACCAGCTGACCTAAATAGTTGGCCTAATTAGCTAGCCAACGAGACAGCAGACTTAACTAGTTTGCCTAACAAGCTAGTAAATGAGCCAGGCAGCTGACTTAACTAGCTGGCCTAAAGACCTATTTAATGTACCAACTGATTTAACTAGCTGGCCTAACGAGCTAGCTAACAAGCCAGCCAGCTTACTGAACTAGCTGTCCTAACTAGCTAGCTAATGAGCCAGCAGACCTAACTAGCTGGCATAATAATCTAGCTAACTAGCCAGCAGGCTGACTTAACTAGCTGGCCTAACAAGCTAGATAATGAGTCAGTTGACCTAACTGTCTGGCCTAACGAGCTAGCTAACAAGACAGCCTGTTGATTTAACTACTAAGCCTGACAAGCTAGCTAATTAACCAGTCAGCTGACTTAACTAGCTAGCCTAACGAGGCAGCAAGCTGATTAAACTGGCTGACCTAATGAGTTAGCTAATGAGCCAGCTAGCTGACTTAACTAGCTGTTTTAACCAGCTAGCTAATGAGCCAGTCAGCTGACATTACTAGCTGGCCTAATGAGCTAACTAACTAGCCCACCAGCTGACTTAACTAGCTGGCCTAACGAGCTAGCTAGCGAACCAGCTAGCTGACCTAACCAACTGCCTTAACTAGTTAGCTACCTAGGTAGCTAGCTGACTTAACCCGGTGACATAACTAGTTAGCTAACTAACTAGCTAGCTGACAACCAGTTGACTTAACCAGGTGCCAACTAGCTAGCTAGATGACTTAACTGCTGATTTAGCCGAGTAGGTACCTACCTGAATTAACCAGCAGACTTAACTAGTTGGCTAGTTTACTTAACCAGCTGACTTAACCAGCTGACATATCTAGTTAACTAGCTGACGTAACTTGCTGACTTAACTAGTTAGCTAATTAGATAGCCAGCAGAATTAGCTAACTGACTTAACTGGATAACTAGCTGAATTAACTAGTTGACTTAACTAGTTATGTAGCTGACTTAACTAGCTAACTTAACTAGTTAGCTAGCTAGTTAGCTAGCTGATTTAACTAGCTGGCTTAACTAGATAGCTAATGAATTAGCTACCTGACTTAAGTAGCTGACTTACCTGGTTAGATAACTAGTTAGTCAGTGGACTTATCTAGCTGACTTAACTAGCTAGCAAGCTGGTTAGCCAGCGGACTTAACTAGCTTCCTAGCTACCTAGCTAGCTGGCTACCCAGCTGACTTAACCAGCTGACTTAATTAGCTAGCCAGCTGGCTAGTCAGCTGATGTAACTAGCTGACTTAACTAGTTAGCTAATTAGTTACACAGTTGACTTAACTAACTGACTTAACTATTCAGCTAACTAGTTAGCTAGCTTACTTAATAAACTGACTTAAATAGTTAGCTAACTACTTAACTGGCTGACTAAGCTAGCTTACTTAACTAGTTAGCTAATGAGATAACTAACTCACTTATCTAGTTGGCCAATGAGATAGCCAGCTGACTCAATTAACTGGCTAACATTTTAGCCACCTGACTCTACTAGCTGGATAACAAGCTACCCAGCTGACTCAACAAACTGGCTAATGATCTAGCAAGCTGACTCAACGAGCTGGCTGATGAGCTCACCAGCTGTCTCAACTAGCTGGCTGACAAGCAAATAATGAGCCAGGTGACTTAACTTGCTGGCCTTACGAGTTACCTATCAAGCCAGCCAGCTGACTTAACTAGCTGGCCTAACGAGCTGGCTAATGAGTCAACTGACTTAACTGGTTGGCCTAAAGAGCTATCTAGCGACCCAGCTAGCTGAAGAAACTAGCTGGCCTAATGAGGTAGGTAATGAGTCAGCTGACAACTGGCAGGCCTAAAGACCTGCCTAACCAGCCAACCAGCTGACTTAACTAGCTGACCTAATGAGGTAGATAACGAGCCAGCCACCTGTATTAAGTAGCTGGCCTAACAAGTTATCGAATGAGCCAGTTGACTAAACTATCTGGCCTAATGAGCTAGCTAACAAACCAGCCATCTGACTTAACAAGCTGGCCTAGCGAGCCAGCTAATGAGCCAGATGACTTAACTAGCTGGTTTAAGGAGCTAGCTAAGAGCCAGTGAGCTGACTTAACTAGCTAGCCTAACGAGATTGGTAACGAACCAGTTGACTTAACAAGCTGGCCAAAGAGCAAGCTAATGAGCCAGCTGACTTAACTAGCTGGCCTAATGAGCTACCTAACGAGCCAGCCAGCTGACCTAACTACCTGGCCTCATGAGCTAGCTAACGAGCCCCCCAGCTGACCTAACTTGCTGACATCACGAGCTGACTTAACTAGCTGGCCTAACAATCTACCTAATGAGCCAGCCTGCTGACTTAACTAGCTGGCATAATGATGTAGCTAATGATCCAGCAAGATGGCTTAACTAGCTGGCCTAACAAGCTACCTAATGAGTGAGACTGCTGACTTAACTTGCTGGCCTAACCAGCTAGCTAAAAAGTCAGCTAACTTCACTATTTGGGCTAATGACCTACCTAACAAGCCAGCCAGCTGAGTTAGCAAGCTAGCCTAATGAGCCAGCTAAAGAGCCAGCTCACTTAACTAGCTGGCTTAAGGAGCTAGCTAACAAACCAACCAGCTGACCTAACAGGCTGGCCTCACGAGCTAGCTAATGAGTCACCCAGCTGAAACTAACTTGGTGGGCAACACGAGCTACCTAACGAGTCAGCCAGCGGACTTAACTAGCAAGCTTGATGAGCTAGCTAATGAGCCAGCCAGATGACTTTCTCTAGCTGACCTAACAAGCTACCTACGAGCCAGCCAGCTGACTTCACTAGCTAGCCCAATGTTCTAGCTAACCAGCCAGCCAGCTGACTTAACTAGCTGACCTAACAAGCTACCTAACGAGTCAGCCAGTTAACTTAAATAGCTGGCCTGACGAGCTAGCTAAAGAACCAGCTGACTTATTTAGCTGGCATAATGAGCTAGCCTACGAGTCAGCAAGATGAATTAACAAACTGGACAAACGAGTCAGCTAATGAGCAAGATGACTTAACTAGCTGGCTTAAGGAGCTAGCTAATGAGCCAGGCAGCTGACTTAACAAGCTGCCCTAAGGAGCTAACTAATGATCCAGCTGACTTAACTAGCTGTCCTAATGAAATAGCAAACAAGCCAGATAGCTGACTTAAGTAGCTGGCCTAACAAGCTACCTAACGAGCCAACCAACTGACTTAACTAGCTGACCTAACGAGCTAGCCAATGAGCCAGCAGACTTAACTAGCTGGCCTTACGAGCTGGCTAATGAGCCAGGCAGTTGACTTAATTAGCTGGCCCAACGAGATATTTAACATGCCAGCAGATTTAACTAGCTGGCCTAACGAACTAGCTAACGAGCCAGCCAGTTAAGTAAACTGGCTTAAACTTAACTGGCTGGCCTAACTAGCTAGCTAACGAAGCAGCTGACCTAACTAGCTGGTATAATGAGCTAGCTAATGAGCCAGCCAGCTGACTTAAGCTGGTCTAATGAGCTCATTAACGAACCACCCAGCTGACCTAACTTGCTGGCATCAGGAGCTACCTAATGAGCCAGCCTGCTGACTTAACTATCAAGCCTAAGAAGTTAGCTAATGAGCCAGCCAACTGACTTAAGTGTCTGGCCTATCGTGCTACCCTACAAGCCAGCCAGCTGACTTAACTAGCTGGCCTAACGAGCTAGCTAAAGAGCCAGCCAGCTTACTTAACTGGCTGGCCTAACTGGCTAGCTAGCAAGCCA